>NC_140182.1:75587081-75589581 GCF_963971535.1 Notolepis coatsorum
CTATGGGAAATCGCTTTGAAATGTATCCATATTGACACTCGCATCACCATCATGCACTTCACTGTAATGTCGGGGAATTAATAGGACAAAGGATGCATGGTGTGTGTGTGTCTGTGTGTGTGTGGTCTGTGTGTGTGTGTGTGTGTGTGTTGTGTGTGCGCGCTCCATGTGAGTGAGTGTCTATCTGCTCAATAACCATAGAGCATTGTGTCTTTTATTTGACCTTGTGGCGAGGGGGGGGGGGGGGGGGGGGGGAATGGGGGGGGGGGGGGGGTCACGCTTTCTACTTCAATTGAATGTAGCGAATCCATAAGTCGCTTTATCCTGACACAGCGATGCTCGTAGTTCGTCTTTTTTTCATGTTGATTGTAAGGGAAATCAGTGGCGTTGGCCTTAACTCATTCAGCGCCAGCTATTAGACGGAGCCCGTCATAGCAAGGCCACGCTTTAAAAGATAGGAGTGCGTCACCTTGTTTGTAGAGCTATAACTATATTCTATATTATAGCTATGGATATAATACTATGGCCCATTTGACATCACCTATCTATCGTTCAATATGTGAAAAAGAATGAATTTTTCCATCCATACGTTCCCGTGTTATACCGTGGTGAATATAAGTATGGTTTTAGAGCGGTCTGGGATAATTCCCGAAATGCTGATATATAGCCTTATACGTCAATTCTACTAGTTGCCGTTTCTTGCCTGTACACGCTACTATTTGCAAATCACATCTATGTCATATGTATTATGTTTCATCATGAATGCATGAAAGGGGGGGGGGTTGTTTCTTTTTTTTTAATCCACTTTTCTCCTTATTTCTATTTTTCTCCCATCCCAATTTCGCCTCGCCAATTCTCCCTTCAATTCTCCCCTCCCCTGTCTCGAACGTTGCTAGACTATGCCTCCCACTGGTCGGCTGCAGTGAGGACCAAGCCTTGCATCACGTGTCCCCTCCAGTACACGAGGAGGTAGCTGTCGCATCTTTTCACCTGCACAGCGCGATCTCTCAGTGGCGAGGAGTAATGCGTGGGAGGCTCACGCTGCCCCCGATGCTTCCTGATTCTGCTGTACAGGTGCACCAACCGACCTGTAGGAGTCGCTGTCCACAACGTCCAATCCCCACCCACCAGCTTTCCCACCCCTAACACTGCCAATTGTGTTAGTATCAACGACCAGCCAATCTGGTAGCAACGCAGAGAGCTGGGCTCGAACCCAGCATCTCCTGCGTTAGTGGCGAGCGCCTTGCCCACTGCGCCACTTAGCCGCCGGGGGGGGGGTCGTTTCTGATTATTTGATTGTCAGTAACGCCATTCGTATTGAACACTAAAAACGCGTATCAGCCCGATTGGTATAAAAGCATTGCACGATCAAGCAAAAATTAAGTCAGATAGTACTTACTTGTGATCGGGAGTATTCCAAAAAGAATATTCCAATTGTTTGATCGCCATCTGGTACATTCAATGTCCATTTGGTCCACGGCATAAGCCACCACAACATATGGATCAGGGATATTTGACGCGCTTCAATGGAATCGGGAGAACCGCTCCACTCGCCCGACAAGGAAAAGTGAGACCGGAGACATGTGGCCATTACACAGGCCAAGATACAAGGTTACAAAGGGTGCTCGATACCGCCGTCTAGCTGGATGCGGCTGGTATTGCACTTTGGCGATCTCAGACTCATTCCCTATGGTAACACCAAGGTCCCTGGATGAATAATGAATAAAAATATCGAATAAAGGAATAAACGACCAAAACCAGAGAAATCACGGGTCTGGCGTCCAACCGTTGGCGAGTTAACCCGACTTCTCTCAGGTTTGGCCTCCATTGAGTTAAGCGATACAAATTTCACTGTGGTCTGGTTTGTTTTTATTTAGAGTTTTTTTTTAAAGTTTAACTATAGTTTGTGTGTGTGTGTGTGTGTGTCTGTGTGTATCTGTGTGTGTGTGTGGTGTGTGTGGTGTGTGTGTGTGTGTGTGTGTGTGTGTGTGTGTGTGTGTGTGTGTGTGTGTGTGTGTGTGTGTGTGTGTGTGTGTGTGTGTGTGTGTGTGTGTGTGTGTGTGTGTGTGTGTGTGTGCGAGTGTGTCCATGTGTGCTTGTGTGTGGAGAGATCAGTGTTCTGATGGCCTGGGGAAGAAGCTGAGTCTGAGTCTCTCTGTTCTTGCTACATGTATGCGGAGGCGCTTGCCTGCCCACAGCAGCTTGAACAGGCTGTTGTTGGGGTGGTGAGGGTCCTTCATTATTCTGCAGGCTCTGGATTTGCACCTCCTGTTGTATAAGTCCTGCAGGGGTGGTAGTGCAATACCTGTAGTACGCTCTTTTGAGCGCACCACTCTCTGTAGAGCCTTCCTGTCCTGGCTGCGTGAACACTTAAGGCAACCAACTTGCACTTCCGCGTTTCTCTGATTGGCCGAGCGCTAAGCTCCGAATCCCAGATCCGATTTGTCTGTTGAATACCCCCAAAACATGGAGGTCCCGAACGCATGGAAGTATTGATTGC
>NC_140182.1:75594581-75604581 GCF_963971535.1 Notolepis coatsorum
GGGCAGAGAGACAGTGTTGACGTTATGAACAGGGTTGAGTTGCAGGGCAGAGAGACAGTGTTGACGTTATGAACAGGGTTGAGTTGCAGGGCAGAGAGACAGTGTTGACGTTATGAACAGGGTTGAGTTGCAGAGCAGAGAGACAGTGTTGACGTTATGAACAGGGTTGAGTTGCAGGGCAGAGAGACTGTGTTGACGTTATGAACAGGGTTGAGTTGCAGGGCAGAGACAGTGTTGACGTTATGAACAGGGTTTAGATGCAGAGCAGAGAGACAGTGTTGACGTTATGAACAGGGTTTAGATGCAGGGCAGAGAGACTGTGTTGACGTTATGAACAGGGTTGAGTTGCAGGGCAGAGAGACAGTGTTGACGTTATGAACAGGGTTGAGTTGCAGGGCAGAGAGACAGTGTTGACGTTATGAACATGGTTGAGTTGCAGGGCAGAGAGACAGTGTTGACGTTATGAACAGGGTTGAGTTGCAGGGCAGAGAGACAGTGTTGACGTTTTGAAAAGGGTTGAGTTGCAGGGCAGAGAGACAGTGTTGACGTTATGAACAGGGTTGAGTTGCAGGGCAGAGAGACAGTGTTGACGTTATGAACAGGGTTGAGTTGCAGGGCAGAGAGACAGTGTTGACGATATGAACAGGGTTGAGTTGCAGGGCAGAGAGACAATGTTGACGTTATGAACAGGGTTGAGTTGCAGGGCAGAGAGACAGTGTTGACGTTATGAGCGGCTGGTTGAGTTGCAGGGCAGAGAGACAGTGTTGACGTTATGAGCGGCTGGTTGAGTTGCAGGGCAGAGAGACAGTGTTGACGATATGAACAGGGTTGAGTTGCAGGGCAGAGAGACAGTGTTGACGATATGAACAGGGTTGAGTTGCAGGGCAGAGAGACAGTGTTGACGATATGAACAGGGTTGAGTTGCAGGGCAGAGAGACAGTGTTGACGTTATGAACAGGGTTGAGTTGCAGGGCAGAGAGACAATGTTGACGTTATGAACAGGGTTGAGTTGCAGGGCAGAGAGACGGTGTTGACGTTATGAACAGGGTTGAGTTGCAGGGCAGAGAGACGGTGTTGACGTTATGAACAGGGTTGAGTTGCAGGGCAGAGAGACGGTGTTGACGTTATGAACAGGGTTGAGTTGCAGAGCAGAGAGACAGTGTTGACGTTATGAACAGGGTTTAGATGCAGGGCAGAGAGACTGTGTTGACGTTATGAACAGGGTTGAGTTGCAGGGCAGAGAGACAGTGTTGACGTTATGAACAGGGTTGAGTTGCAGGGCAGAGAGACAGTATTGATGTTATGAACAGGGTTGAGTTGCAGGGCAGAGAGACAGTGTTGACGTTATGAACAGGGTTGAGTTGCAGGGCAGAGAGACAGTGTTGACGTTATGAACAGGGTTGAGTTGCAGGGCAGAGAGACAGTGTTGACGTTATGAACAGGGTTGAGTTGCAGGGCAGAGAGACAGTGTTGACGTTTTGAAAAGGGTTGAGTTGCAGGGCAGAGAGACAGTGTTGACGTTATGAACAGGGTTGAGTTGCAGGGCAGAGAGACAGTGTTGACGTTATGAACAGGGTTGAGTTGCAGGGCAGAGAGACAGTGTTGACGATATGAACAGGGTTGAGTTGCAGGGCAGAGAGACAATGTTGACGTTATGAACAGGGTTGAGTTGCAGGGCAGAGAGACAGTGTTGACGTTATGAGCGGCTGGTTGAGTTGCAGGGCAGAGAGACAGTGTTGACGTTATGAGCGGCTGGTTGAGTTGCAGGGCAGAGAGACAGTGTTGACGATATGAACAGGGTTGAGTTGCAGGGCAGAGAGACAGTGTTGACGATATGAACAGGGTTGAGTTGCAGGGCAGAGAGACAGTGTTGACGTTATGAACAGGGTTGAGTTGCAGGGCAGAGAGACAATGTTGACGTTATGAACAGGGTTGAGTTGCAGGGCAGAGAGACGGTGTTGACGTTATGAACAGGGTTGAGTTGCAGGGCAGAGAGACGGTGTTGACGTTATGAACAGGGTTGAGTTGCAGGGCAGAGAGACGGTGTTGACGTTATGAACAGGGTTGAGTTGCAGGGCAGAGAGACAGTGTTGACGTTATGAACAGGGTTGAGTTGCAGGGCAGAGAGACAGTGTTGACGTTATGAGCGGCTGGTTGAGTTGCAGGGCAGAGAGACAGTATTGATGTTATGAACAGGGTTGAGTTGCAGGGCAGAGAGACAGTGTTGACGTTATGAACAGGGTTGAGTTGCAGGGCAGAGAGACAGTGTTGATGTTATGAACAGGGTTGAGTTGCAGGGCAGAGAGACAGTGTTGACGTTATGAACAGGGTTGAGTTGCAGGGCAGAGAGACAGTGTTGACGTTATGAACAGGGTTGAGTTGCAGGGCAGAGAGACAGTGTTAACGTTATGAACAGGGTTGAGTTGCAGGGCAGAGAGACAGTGTTAACATTATGAACAGGGTTGAGTTGCAGGGCAGAGGGACGGTGTTGACGTTATAAACAGGGTTGAGTTGCAGGGCAGAGAGACAGTGTTGACATTATGAACAGGGTTGAGTTGCAGGGCAGAGAGACAGTGTTGACGTTATGAACAGGGTTGAGTTGCAGGGCAGAGAGACAGTGTTGACGTTATGAACAGGGTTGAGTTGCAGGGCAGAGAGACGGTGTTGACGTTATGAACAGGGTTGAGTTGCAGGGCAGAGAGACAGTGTTGACATTATGAAGAGGGTTGAGTTGCAGGGCAGAGAGACAGTGTTGACGTTATGAACAGGGTTGAGTTGCAGGGCAGAGAGACAGTGTTGACGTTATGAACAGGGTTGAGTTGCAGGGCAGAGAGACAGTGTTGACGTTATGAACAGGGTTGAGTTGCAGGGCAGAGAGACAGTGTTGACGTTATGAGCGGCTGGTTGAGTTGCAGGGCAGAGAGACAGTATTGATGTTATGAACAGGGTTGAGTTGCAGGGCAGAGAGACAGTGTTGACGTTATGAACAGGGTTGAGTTGCAGGGCAGAGAGACAGTGTTGATGTTATGAACAGGGTTGAGTTGCAGGGCAGAGAGACAGTGTTGACGTTATGAACAGGGTTGAGTTGCAGGGCAGAGAGACAGTGTTGACGTTATGAACAGGGTTGAGTTGCAGGGCAGAGAGACAGTGTTAACGTTATGAACAGGGTTGAGTTGCAGGGCAGAGAGACAGTGTTAACATTATGAACAGGGTTGAGTTGCAGGGCAGAGAGACGGTGTTGACGTTATAAACAGGGTTGAGTTGCAGGGCAGAGAGACAGTGTTGACATTATGAACAGGGTTGAGTTGCAGGGCAGAGAGACAGTGTTGACGTTATGAACAGGGTTGAGTTGCAGGGCAGAGAGACAGTGTTGACGTTATGAACAGGGTTGAGTTGCAGGGCAGAGAGACGGTGTTGACGTTATGAACAGGGTTGAGTTGCAGGGCAGAGAGACAGTGTTGACATTATGAAGAGGGTTGAGTTGCAGGGCAGAGAGACAGTGTTGACGTTATGAACAGGGTTGAGTTGCAGGGCAGAGAGACAGTGTTGACGTTATGAACAGGGTTGAGTTGCAGGGCAGAGAGACAGTGTTGACGTTATGAACAGGGTTGAGTTGCAGGGCAGAGAGACAGTGTTGACGTTATGAACAGGGTTGAGTTGCAGGGCAGAGAGACGGTGTTGACGTTATGAACAGGGTTGAGTTGCAGGGCAGAGAGACAGTGTTGACGTTATGAACAGGGTTGAGTTGCAGGGCAGAGAGACAGTGTTGACGTTATGAACAGGGTTGAGTTGCAGGGCAGAGAGACAGTGTTGATGTTATGAACAGGGTTGAGTTGCAGGGCAGAGAGACAGTGTTGTGGCTTGGACTGCAGTGGAACGCACGTGTTCAAGGGATTGAAAGAATGAGCGCACCGTGCGTTTGGTTCTCTGTGTGTCTGGGTTGCGGGTGTCCATGTATGTGTGTGTGTTGATACAAGTGTATTCATAGTGGTGTACACAGTACACAGTTCCTTTACTCAAGGAAAAGTAGAAATAGAAATAGAATAGAATAGAATAGAATAGAATAGAATAGAATAGAATAGAATAGAATAGAATAGAATAGAATAGAATAGAATAGAATAGAAATACTTTAATCATCCCGAGGGAAATTTGGCACTACAAATCGCTCACAGTAAACATTTAGGTACACAAAACAAAGCACGAATAAGAATAACAAAAAATTGCCTAAGAATAGGGAATAAAATAAGCCTAAGAATAACATAATAATAATAAACTGCGGTCCGGGATTCACATTTCACATAATGAGAGTTCAGTTACTCACACAAATGAGTACTCTGGTGAAAGTAAAAGTCCTCCATTCAAATTGTACTGAAGTAAAAGTAGAGAAGTATTTGCCATTGAATGTACTTAAGTATCTAAAGTAAAAGTACACATTCTACATGACGTTTGTGTATCCATTGACCTCTATAGGTTATGATAAAGTGGTATGTGGTCCAGTTATGCTTCTCTGATTACGTCCTCTTGAAGGCTTCAAATGTGAAAGTGTGAATGTGAAAGTATGTGAAAGTATATAATCTTCATACATTTTCTATTTTGTATATTATGTTTTCTATGCAAAATCCTTTTTTTCAAAGTAACTAGGTACAGGTATAGATAAGGTACAGATAAATGTAGTGGAATAAAAAAAAAAAAAAAAAGTACAATATTTCCCTTCAAATGTAGAGTAGAAAAAGAAAGCAATACGCTTGGACCAGCACTCACAGATTTTGGTTATTTAATGGCAGCCTGAAACAAACATGTTTCGGAACAATTATGTTCCTTCCTCAGTGTTGTTGGCTAGCCATCAACACTGAGGAAGGAACATAATTGTTCCGAAACATGTTTGTTTCAGGCTGCCATTAAATAACCAAAATCTGTGAGTGCTTGTCCAAGCGTATTGCTTTCTTTTTCTATTATACTCCACGGGATTTCAGCACCCAGTGTTATATTTTGTGAGCGCAGTCTATCTTGACTTACCTTCAAATGTAGAGTAAAAGTATAAAGTTCCCTAAAATGAAAATACTCCCATAAAGTACAAGTAGCTCGAAATTGTACTTAAGTACAGTACTTGAGTAAAAATACATAGTTACTTTTCACCAATTTGTATTCATTAGGATAAACCCCTGGAGATGCCCCGTCCCGTTATCGAGGGGGTCGTAGCATATAGTACAACGTGGAAAAACAGGAAACGGAACAAAATCAGAGCAATAGGAAGGACAAATGCAAAACAACGATTAACAATTCAGCAGACCCGCTGAAACTAGAACAATCGACATAAAAAAACATACAAAATATTAGTACATTGGTAAACACAAACACTCGATGGCCACAGAGAGGCCATGAACAAATGTTTTCCAAGTAGAAATATAATGATGAAAGAATGAAAGAATGAACGGTGTGTTGTATATTGTATACAGGTATAGCATAGCTTCATGGGGAACATGTACAATGTGTCTAAAAATAAGAACACAAACCATGTTTATTTTCTGACCGTAGGAAGGGAGAATAAGTATTGTATAGGATGCATCGATTGATATATTGAGGAATATGGTACCAAGAACTGTTGTGGTAATAAGGAGAGTTGAAATGTCCACATTTAAAGATGAATTGCATCCATATTAATTAATTTAAGTGAGTTACAGTATACATTTACAGTGATGAGTATTAAACGTGCACGGTGCAGTTTCAGAGGGAATCGTTTGCAGGGCCTGCAAAACGACATTTACTGCAATTCCTAGAATTGTTTTATCTTATGTTATCATAAATGGCACTTGAACCAAATGTAAGCCTAGAATATGTTTGTTAACTAAATTGCGGGCCCTGCCTTTGTAAATGACAGCAACTTGCACATCACAAAACTTTTTTGGAACTGTACATAGCCATTTTGTTATTCAAATTTCATATAGTATAATATCTACATCCTGATCTGCAATGTACACCTTTTAGAACTGTATATAGTAATTTTTACTTTAGTCATCTTATTTTATTCTATGCTAAAATTATTGTATTTTTATTATTGGAAGCTGCTATAGTCGAGGGACCACAATAAATTGATTTTCACTCTTCTTGCTGTAAAGTACTGAAATAAGTGACAATAAAGGAATCTGAATCTGAATCTGAAATAGTAACTTTTCATGAAGATTCCTAGCTTCAAACAGTGCTCCAGGGATCCAATTAATTCAGTTATGGAAATATACTGTAGAAAGTATTAACTTCTCTGACTCTCACAAAACTACATAGTGCACCTTTAAAGCGACAATCAAGAGAAAATCTACAGAGATTATTGTATGCTGTATTGAGGGGTAGAAGGTCCGTTTTGGATGCATTAGAAATGTTAATACAAGTTGTGAGGCAAGTTTCTTTGAGAAACTAAGTGTAAAACTGTTTTTAGATCGTCTATAATTCGATTAGATTTAGTTTTAACTGACCATAATGCAAGATTTAGTTTTATTGAGCAGTAGTTCATTAGACAAGAGAGGTATTGAAATCTGATTGAAGGGCCAATTTAATTAGCAGTAGGGTTTAGAGGTATAAATGACAGTATCATCCTCATATAGTCGAACAGAAGAATTAGAACAAATTCAAATAAGATCATTAATAAAAATAGAGAAAAGAAGTGGACCCAGCGTCGAAACCCTGAGGTACACCTCTTTTTTACTCCCTTGAAGTACACATTGTTTTCTATTATACAAATACGAGTTAAACCATAATAATCCATTTTAAGATAGACCATATGTGTCGTATTCATGTTGGAATAGATAAACTATTTGTGTGTGTGTGTGTGTGTGTGTGTGTGTGCGTGCGTGCGTGCGTGCGTGCGTGCGTGCGTGCGTGCGTGCGTGCGTGTGTGTGGGCGTGCTTGTGTGTATGTAGGCATGTGTATATACTGCAAATGTGTGTATACACTGTCTTTATACCTGTATCACTGTATTGATACTACAATTCTGTACATACATCTTATTCGCACTATTACCCAGTAGTACTAATTTATATATTTTATACCCAGTTTAATCACCTGCACATTGTATATTACTATTGCACTTGACTGTTGACATTTGCACTCTGGTTGGATACCAAACCTCTTTTAATTGTACTGATGTACAGTGTTGTGCTAGTTACTGAAAAATAGTAACTCAGTTACTTTACTAGTTACTTCATTTCAAAGTAACTTCGTTACTGTACTAGTTACTTACACCCAAAAGTAATGAGTTACTGTTAAAAGTAACTATTTAGTTATTTAAAAAAATAAAAATAAAAAGAAGATTGCTCCCGAGTCCCATGCCCCAGATACTCAAAATCGGTTGATCAACTTGACAGTTTCCATTCACATCACCGAACTCTGCTAAGCAATGTGGTCTAGATACAAACACAAATCTGACACAAACAAATGTTGTCCCGAATCGATATAATAAGAAGTGCGCCGGTTGAAGGAACAGCCTTGATGTCGCCGGAGCGTTTCATTATAACAGACACCAGATCAAACATCCAGATGCAGCGATGGTAGTGGCCGGCGATTTCAACCAGGCCAACCTGAAGAAAGTGATGCCGTCCTTTTTTCAGCACATCGCTTGCTCCACCAGAGGGAAAAACACACTCGACCACTGTTATTCCCCGTTCAGAGCCGGCTACAAGGCAGTAGCCGCTCCGCCATTAACGGGGTCCACAAGCTCGAGCGACCACGACTCCATCTTGCTATTTCCGGCATATCAACAAAGATCACGTGACGCCGTCGTGTCACGTGAGACAAAGAAGTGGACCGACGAATCAGAGGCCACGCTCCAGGACGTGTTTACAGACACGGATTGGGATATGTTCAAAGGAAGCGCCAGTGACGTCAGCGAGCTCGCAGACACAGTGGTGAGCTACATCACAACAATAGCCGATGGTATTGTCCCCAGAAAAACGGTGCGGATTTTCCCAAACCAGAAACCGTGGGTGGATAGCACTATTAGAGCAGCTCTGAACTCTCGTACCACCGCCTACAACCTGGGTAGAGAGTCAGGAAACATGGAGGAGTATAAGGCTTCAGTCTATACTCTACGCAAGGCTGTCAAACTTGCTAAGAGGACATATGCTGACAAACTGGAGACACAAATGGCACAAAACGACACAAGAGGATTATGGCAGGGACTGAAGACAATAACTGACTATAAAGTCAGCGCCCCCTCAATGGGGAGCGACGACGCCTCCCTCGCGGACAAGCTCAACATCTTCTACGCTCGGTTTGGTGTAGACAGTGGCGCTGCCGGCTCTCCGGCTAGTGACGTCACTGGCGCGCCGGCTGTTGTGGAGGGGGGGGGGGGGCAACCGCGGGGGGGCGGGGACGCTCTCTCGTTGTCGGAACACAGTGTGAGAAGAGCATTTATGCAGGTGAACACCAGGAAGGCTGCTGGCCCAGATGGCATAACAGGACGCATACTCAATCAATCCCTGGCGGAGTCAGTGGTCCCTGCCTGCTTCAAGATGTCTACCATCATCCCTGTACCGAAGAAACCCTCCCCAACATGTCCAAATGACTACAGACCGGTGGCACTCACCTCTGTGGTCATGAAATGTTTCGAGAGGCTGGTCAAGGACCACATTTGTGCCTCCCTCCCCAGTGATATGGACCCTATGCAATTTGCATACAGGACAAACAGGTCCACCGACGACGCGGTCTCCCAGGTACTGCACAGCACCCTCTCGCACCTTGACCGTCAGAAGGGGGGCTATGTGAGACTGTTGTTCATTGACTACAGCTCAGCGTTCAACACCATAGTCCCCACCAGACTGGTGGACAAGCTGATCGAGCTAGGTCTGAGCTCCGCCCTGAGCGCCTGGGTACTGGACTTTCTGAGCGAAAGACCCCAGGCAGTCAGGGTGGGGGGTCAGACCTCCAACACCATCACCCTGAGCATCGGGTCCCCCCAGGGCTGTGTTCTGAGCCCCCTGCTGTACTCACTCTACACACACGACTGTGTGGCCAAGTTCAGCTCCAACTCCATAGTGAAGTTCGCAGACGACACAGTGGTGGTGGGGCTGATCTCGGACAACGACGAGAAGGCCTACCGGGAGGAGGTTGAGGTACTGGAACGCTGGTGCCAGGACAACAGCCTGCTCCTGAACATTGGTAAAACCAAGGAGCTGATCGTGGATTATAGGAGAGGACAGCAGGAGACGCACACACCACTGATGATTAACGGGGCTACCGTGGACAGGGTGAGCAGCTTTAAGTACCTGGGGGTCCACATCTCAGAGGACCTGACATGGTCAACACACATAGACACAGTAGTAAAGAAGGCGAAACAGCGCCTCTACCACCTGAGACAGTTAAGGAAGTTCAGAGTATCGGGGAAGATACTCCAGTCCTTCTACTCAGGAGCTGTAGAGAGCATCCTGACCGGAAACATCACTGCCTGGTGTGGAAACAGCACGGCACAGGACAAGAAGGCCCTACAGAGAGTGGTGCGCTCAGCCGAGCGTACCACGGGTATTGCACTACCCCCCTGCAGGTTCTATACAACAAGAGGTGCAAATCCAGAGCCTGCAGGATAATGAAAGACCCTCACTACCCCAATAACAGCCTGTTTCAGCTGCTGAGGTCAGGCAGACGCCTGCGAACCCCAGCTACTAGGACAGAGCGGCTTAGACTCAGCTTCTTCCCCCAGGCCATCAGAGCCATGAACAATGAACATTGAGTGCTCAGAACATTGAACTATCCACACACAAGCACACATGAACACACACACAACACGCACACTGTGCACGCTCACACACGAGCAGCCACTTAACACTTTAACATGAGCGGGCACACACTCATGTCGCATACACGCACACTTATGGCCAAAGGAAAGGACACTTTAAATTAGAATAACAGGAACAGTGTATTGCACTACCAAAGCTAACTAGCATGTCCCATATGCTCTGTAAATAACTATGTACAGATACCGAGATGTCACTCCATGTTACCTGTTACCTGTTT
>NC_140182.1:75609581-75612081 GCF_963971535.1 Notolepis coatsorum
CCAATCGCTTAGTTTCATCCTCAAAACCTTATAGTTATCTGTAGCAGATCCTTTACATAATCTTTCCCTCGTTTCATCTTTATATCCTTTACTGTTCTCTCTATTCCTTACTGCTCTCTCTCTCTCTCAATCTCTCTCTCTTTCACGGTGTGTGTGTTCTCCATTTGGGCTCCGACAGTGCCGCTTGACTGACAGGTGGCGTGTGACATGCCAAGTGCTCATGGGATAGGGTCACAACCTTTCACCCCATGCCAAACCCCCTCCGACCCCATCACCTCCTCTGTTGCTCTCTCCAAGGAGAGAGAGAGAACCCACTTCTCCGTCCGCGCTGTACTTTTTCACGTCCGACTGACAGGCAGACGGACAGATAGACGGCTGGGAGTAGAGGAAGTGGCAGGGTGGGAGGGAGGGAGGGAGGGAGGGAGGGAGGGAGGGAGGGAGGGAGGGAGGGAGGGAGGGAGGGAGGGGGGGGGGAGATGAGGGAGGAGGACACACAGATTTAACTGCTATTCATCCAGCAGAGGTTGACCAAGTGCCCTGCTTCACACTCCTCTCACAGTTACAGACAGTCACACCTGGGATGAACTGCTCAGCACAACTCCTACTGTTCAGCCTCTGAGCAGCTCCAGTGGAGATGTAAGGCGTCCAGGGGATTCAAACAGCTGTCTTCCAGTCCCACGCTTCATCCCAAGCTTCGTCCCAAGCTTCGTCCTAATCTTCTTCATCTCAGTGCCAACCCCAGAGAGGACCACAAGTGTAGGCAGGACTGTAAACAGGACCTGAACGTGGACGTATAGACATGCAGGGCTGTAAACAGGACCTGAACATGGACGTATAGACAGGCAGGGCTGTAAACAGGACCTGCACGTGGACGTATAGACATGCAGGACTGTAAACAGGACCTGAACATGGACGTATAGACATGCAGGACTGTAAACAGGACCTGAACATGGACGTATAGACATGCAGGACTGTAAACAGGACCTGAACGTGGACGTATAGACATGCAGGACTGTAAACAGGACCTGAACGTGGACGTATAGACAGGCAGGGCTGTAAACAGGACCTGCACGTGGACGTATAGACATGCAGGACTGTAAACAGGACCTGAACGTGGACGTATAGACATGCAGGACTGTAAACAGGACCTGAACGTGGATGTATAGACATGCAGGACTGTAAACAGGACCTGAACGTGGACGTATAGACAGGCAGGGCTGTAAACAGGACCTGAACGTGGACGTATAGACAGGCAGGGCTGTAAACAGGACCTGAACGTGGACGTATAGACATGCAGGACTGTAAACAGGACCTGAACGTGGACGTATAGACAGGCAGGGCTGTAGGCCAAGACGGAAGGAAGGAGGGAGAGAAGAAGGGGGCTGAGGGAGGGCTTCTGGCCCGGGGATACAGACATCCAGGCAGGCAGGGTAACTAGAGGCAGGCGATGACCTTCCTCTCCTGCTGGAGGATCGAAGGCTTTATTTAAAGGCCTGGTCAATGCTGAGGTATCAACCTCCCAGCCTGGCGACTCATCACCACTGTAATACAACTCTCTAACCCTAACCCCCCCCCCCCCCCCACGCACACACACACACATGCGCGCACACACACATGCACGCACACACACAGACATACATACACAAGCAGGACAGGACACTTTCTCTGGACACCTCTGAGTTTTTACACGGCACAGGCCGGACGGCAGAAAGCTCAGCATCAGCAGCGGCTAATTTTACCCATAGCATACAGAAGTAGTCCACCTTGCTCTGTCGGCTCAGCAATGTAAAGAACACAGTTGTTTTGCCTCTGATACACACTCCATCATTGTCCAGTCTCATAGCGCTGATCGAGTATGAAATTAATATTATAGCGCTGGCGGATCTGTATGTGTGTGTGTGTGTGTGTGCGTGTGTGTGTGTGTGTGTGTGTGTGTGCGTGAGGCATGGCACATCACAAATTCGATACTGTGTCGTTATATGCGATGATGGGCATGTGCCATATTGTCATAACCATATAGTCTGGCGCTTGGGTGGTGAAGGGGTTAAAAATGCTAGCTGTGGAGATAAGACACCTGCGTGTGTGTGTGTGTGTGAGTGTGTGTGTGTGTGTGTGTGTGTGTGTGTGTGTGTGTGTGTGTGTGTGTGTGTGTGTGTGTGTGTGTGTGTGTGTGTGTGTGTGTGTGTGTGTGTGTGTGTGTGTGTGTGTGTGTGTGTGTGTCTGTGTGTGTGTGTGTGTGTGTGTGTGTGTGTGTGTGTGTGTGTGTGTGTGTGTGTGTGTGTGTGTGTGTGTTGCTGCTAGGACACCTGCATGCTTCAGCACTTTCTTGCTGTCAGGAGCGCTGAGGTCGTAGGCAGAGGAGTGGAGAGGGCACATTAGAGGCAGGTTCAGAGGCGCGGCGGCAAGCCCACCTCTCTCTCTCTCTCTCACTCTCTCTCTCTCTCTCTCTCTCTCTCTCTCTCTCTGTGCCTCCCCCCATCCCCCATCCCCCTCCTCCTCA
>NC_140182.1:75619581-75624728 GCF_963971535.1 Notolepis coatsorum
ACTTACCTGTTCAGTTTATACACACATACAGATACAGGCATAGATGCAATATGCAAACATACAAAACACAGTACGCATATTCACAGGTTCAGTGTACCTGTATACACACTGCCACATGCAATATGCAAACATACAAAACACAGTACACATATTCACAGGTTCAGTGTGTACACACCATCACACGCAATGTGCAAACATACAAAATACTGTGTGCATTACATAGCCTACAGACACATTCATTTATGCAACATACTAACATGCAAAACGTTTACACTTACACCTGCTTACACACACATACACACAGATACCGACACCATGCTTTCTGTATGTGTCTCTCTTTCTCTCTCACACATGCATACACAAACACACACAAATAGACAAGCACTCACACACACCCATATACTCCATTTGTCATCAATCATGCGTTGTTATAATGTGTACTGTACCGTTTCAGTGCTACCTAAATGTTGTTCGACACATACGTGCAGTCGGACAGATAGTCTCCATGCTACAGTACACAGTGCTTCAGCAGTTACTGCCATTTGTCTCCTTATTCCCCCCCCCCTCCCCTCCCCTCATCGTGCCTGCCTGAGATCTTGTTCAAGCTAATGCCTGGTCTCCATTAGCTATGTTCAGCCTGGCTGGGGGCCATAGCCATGGTCTAGCATGGTATTTTGGCCAGGTTGTGAAAGGTGTCTCTCTCAGCCAGGGTCCAACCAGGTTTGGCCAGGTTCTAAAGACAATGGAGACGTTCACTGTGCGCCAGACAGGCCACCGCACGACTAAACCCTGGCTAGTGGAGACAAGGCTACAGCAAGGCTAACCCTGGCTAGTGGAGACGAGGCATACAACACAGATATTAGTGTGATGTATCACCCAACACTGCACTACCAAGGGTTTACCCATGGCTTTCTGAGGGGCTTGGGCGGCGTGGGGGGCGAAGGCCTCGCAGACTGAGCCGGTGTCAGAATGAACTCTTGTGCTATAGCACTAGTACTATTATGTAGCATCACGGCTGAAGATGCTAGAAGTCTGTGGCAAAGCTTGGAGCGTAAGTTTTGTCCTCACGTGAACCTGAGCTGATGATGTTAACAGCCTGATGGTGCCTTGATCAGACTGCCCAAAATAAATTATAACACTTTAAAGAAGATTACGATTATTATTATTATTATTATTATTATTATTATTATTATTATTATTATTATTATTATTATTATTATTATTATTATTATTATTATTATTATTATTATTATTATTATTATTATTATTATTATTATTATTATTATTATTATTATTATTATTATTATTATTATTATTATTATTATTATTATTATAATTATTATTATTATTATTATTATTACATTTTTTGTCATTTACACTTGGCAGTGACTAAAATCACTCTGTTGTCCGGCTAAGAGGTATAGCTAGGCAGAGACAGCCCTGCACAGCTTGCTAGCACATACAGTTTCCCTACAAGTTTGCTCTTATTTTCACAAACTCACAACATGCACACACACACCAAGCACACCTACTTGATTGTTTTAAGATAAGATAGGGTATTCCTTTATTGATCCCCTGAGCATTTTAAATACAGATGGAGCTGTAAATGTGGGTTTTTACTAAAGCTGGGGTGAGCTTTCTTATTTGTCTTTCTTAGCAGACAATATATCATATTACAACAATCAAGTAGCAGTGTGTGTGCAAGTGTGTACAGTAAGATAAGATAAAATATTCCTTTATTGATTACTGTGGGGAAATGTAGGCGTCATAGCAGCATGGGGGAGGGGGAGGGGGGAGGGGAGGGGAGGCACAGGTATTGTTAGAGTGGGTACATTTAGACAGCATGGTGGTGTGGTAGGAGGTAGGACCCAAACGCAGACAGGCAGAGGATAGACAGGAGGCAGGTGTTGATTCTCGAATAGGAGCACTGCTCCTTTAATTCGAGTGAGTGTGGCTCAAAAACAAAGGGAGAGGGCAAGTCTCCAAAACATGCTAAACGCTCTATAATAATAAACACTTTAAATAATGATTGCGATACACAGCAATCATAAAGAGATGGCGTCTCTGACAAAACAGCACAACAATATTATCCTCCGTGGCAAGTTGGGGTGTAACGATGCATCGATTAATCGAAATGCATCCATTCTAATGTGTTAGAATCGATGCATCAATTTGAATATGTTAGAATCGATTATAATCTAAATTTATCTAAATAATAAAAAAATAAAAAACTATATATATTTTTTTTAATGTTTTTTTTGTGTGTATTGTTTTTATTGATCTATAGTCCATTCATGCTGAGTGAATCAGTTCCCCCAGCCACATTTGTGGATTCAAATATTTTTGGGGAATTAACTGATAGAAAATGTATCGAAAATGTATCGAAAATGTATCGAATCGAATCGCGGTCAAATGAAGAGATTTCATGATGCCTTGAATCGTTGCCTGAATAATCGTAATCAAAATTAATCGCTGTGAGGTCGCATCGTTACACCCCTAGTGGTAAGGAGCGATAATGCCTTCACAAAGATAAACACGACTACTCACTGTAGTGTTCAGCGAACGGCTGACAAACTAAATAGCAATACAAGGGCCGGGAAAAAACAGCACAAAAGCAGAATCACAGGAACATCCAACGAACAAGTATCAAGACAGGAACAGCAAAACCAGAGTAACAGGAGTAAGACTAAATAACAACACAAGACAAGACTAAACACACTGGGGAAATAACACAAAAGACAATAATCACAAGCTAAACCAGACAAGGGAAAACAAGGGGCAACAGGTACACTGGGATAGACAGCAAGATGGGGAGAACACTCAGAAACATGGACAGTTTGACCAGACATAAATGTACACAGAGTTCAAGGGGCAATGACGAGAATTGTCCAGCAAGTGGAGGTATAAGTCCATGAAAAGGTGGGGGCAAGTGAGGAGGAACTGCTGGACGGTAACAGGTATGGGCAGGGTAATAGTAGAAAGACAATAAAGGCAATAAAATTAGGTCTGAATATAAAAATATGAGAAGAAATATACAGTGTAAAGATTTTAGTGATTGAGTTTGAGCAAACATGAGCAAACCTGTAAGTGCATACAAGGGAAATTATATAACTGTATCTGCAGCTATGCACAAGCAAGCTATAGCTATATGCCATGCACTGCTGGCCACACAGAAGCATCTGTAACACAACAAAACACAAATTATTATTATTATTATTATTATTATTATTATTATTATTATTATTATTATTATTATTATTATTATTATTATTATTATTAATTATTATTATTATTATTATTATTATTATTATTATTATTATTATTATTATTATTATTATTATTATTAACTCTTTGATCGCCATGGGTTAAATTCATAATTTACCATCCCTAGCCAGCTCTATTTGTCTATGGAGAAGTTCCCCTTCTTTGCAGGGCTATAACTTTTTAAATTCTATTGCTAAATTGCCATTATTATGGCCCATTCAATGTCCTATATGTATTGTTCAGGGTGTAGCAACGTTAAACTTTTTTCATTCACATATTCATACTAAAATATGGTCTAAAGTATAAGTATGTTTTTATCGTTTTCTGCAGCTTTCTTCAGAACATGATTTATAGCCCTAAATGCATTATATTGATGATCAAATACAGTTTGGTAGGAATCTGTGCGAGATAAAAAATTTCAACTGGATGTGCTTCTAGGAGTTACTACCTATCATCTGATGATGACCGGATGGCGGGGGATCGTTTATAATTCTGTGGGCAGCGTTAGATGATTCATCCAGAGTGGGTCATATGTTCATCATAGCAGTTTATATGGAACATGTTAGAATATAACGCTGAATCTTACCGTGGCTTCCTCACGCCGCTGGCAGATGAGCGTGGAACAGATTTGTTCTATTATGGGATGGAGAAATGCCCGATCCATTTCCAGGTTGTATAATAGTATATACGTCCAAATCATGTTGTTTTTTTTAGTTATTTGCACCGATCGATGTTCACTGTGTCAAGACGGAGTCTCTCTAACGATAGCGAGTGCCCGGACCACATATGGATGAGCACTTCCGGTTCAAAGGGTAATTTCCGGTTGGCGATCTGCCGATCGGCCACCAGATGGCGCTCTTGAACCGCTAGAGAGTTGAGTGGAGCTTTGCAGTGTGTCCTCAGGGCTCCGGAGGGGAAATATGATTTCGATCACAGATTTTTTAAATATTGACATCAAAGACGAGTTACGGCGTCTTCGGCAGAATGAGCATGGCTAGGAATGACGTCTTAACTCGTCATCGGCGATCATAGTGTTATTAATGCAATATATTTTTTCTATTCATTTTATCTAATCTAGTAAAAATACATCTATTACTGTTCGATAATCTAAGCCAGTTGATAAAAATAAAGAACATAACATAATGTAAAAACATAAAAACAGATATAAACAGCATGTATTCGTGTCTAAAATGTGAATATCACATTACACCGTGTGTCATACACATCACATCTCATATGTACAGTGTTACTGCAGGGCTGGTGGTGTGAGGTTATGCAGCATGTGTGCCTCAGCACATTATTCCCAAGGTCTCAATAGCCACTGTGTGTGTGTGCGTGTGTGTGTGTGTGTGTGTGTGTGTGTGTGTGTGTGTGTGTGTGTGTGTGTGTGTGTGTGTGTGTGTGTGTGTGTGTGTGTGTGTGTGTGTGTTTGCGTGCGTGCGTGCATGCGTTAGTGCGTGTGTGTGTGTGTGATTGTGTGTGCGTTTGTGTGTGTGTGGGTGTGTGTGTGTGGGTGTGGGGGTGTGTGTGTGGGTGTGTGTGTGTGTGTGTGTGTGAGAGTGTGTGTGTGCGTCTGCGTGTGTGTGTGTGTGTGTGTGCGTCTGCGTGTGTGTGTGTGTGTGTGTGTGTGTGTGTGTGTGTGTGTGTGTGTGCGCGCGCGTGTGTGTGTGTGTGTGTGTGTGTGTGTGTGTGTGTGTGTGTGCGTGTGTGTGTGTGTATGTGTGTGTGTGCATGCATGCGCGGGTCAGCCTGTACAGTGCTGTATGTTGAGCTGAACAATGGTGCTGTATATTTCATAACAGCTGTGTTGGTCCTACAGTTCTGTCTCTATCTGTGGGTGAACCTTAGCTCTGGCTGGATGTGGACGCTACACTGACCTGTAT
>NC_140182.1:75624928-75662428 GCF_963971535.1 Notolepis coatsorum
CCCTCCCTCTCTGGTCCTCTTCTCCTCTCCTCCTCTTCTCCCTCCCTCCCTCTCTGGTCCTCTTCTCCTCTCCTCATTCTCCTCCTCTTCTCCCTCCCTCCCTCTCTGGTCTCTTCTCCTCTCCTCATGCTCCTCCTCTTCTCCCTCCCTCCCTCCCTCTCTGGTCCTCTTCTCCTCTCCTCCTCTTCTCCCTCCCTCCCTCTCTGGTCCTCTTCTCCTCTCCTCCTCTTCTCCCTCCCTCCCTCTCTGGTCCTCTTCTCCTCTCCTCCTCTTCTCCCTCCCTCCCTCTCTGGTCCTCTTCTCCTCTCTCCTCTTCTCCCTCCCTCCCTCTCTGGTCCTCTTCTCCCTCCCTCCCTCTCTCCTCCTCTTCTCCCTCCCTCCCTCTCTGGTCCTCTCCTCCTCTTCTCCCTCCCTCCCTCTCTGGTCCTCTTCTCCTCTCCTCCTCTTCTCCCTCCCTCCCTCTCTTCTCCTCTCCTCCTCTTCTCCCTCCCTCCCTCTCTGCTCCTCTTCTCCTCTCCTCCTTCTCCTTCTCTCCTGATCCATGTGTAACTATTAGCAGACAAGCTCCCAGGGAGTGTGATGAATATTTTAGCAGCCGTGGGGAGAGGCTCCTCTCCTCCTCCTCATCCTCTCCCTCCTCTTCATCAGCTTCCAACACAACTAATGGACTGGATACAGTTATCCCACTTTACAGTACACTATACTACTGTTATCCCACTTTACACTATACTGTACTACTGTTATCCCACTTTACACTATACTGTACTACTGTTATCCCACTTTACACTATACTGTACTGTACTACTGTTATCCCACTTTACACTATACTGTACTGTACTACTGTTATCCCACTTCATACTATACTGTACTGTACTACTGTTATCCCACTTCATAATATACTGTACTGTACTACTGTTATCCCACTTCATAATATACTGTACTGTACTACTGTTATCCCACTTCACACTATACTGTACTACTGTTATCCCACTTTACACTATACTGTACTGTACTACTGTTATCCCACTTTACACTATACTGTACTGTACTACTGTTATCCCACTTCATAATATACTGTACTGTACTACTGTTATCCCACTTCACACTATACTGTACTGTACTACTGTTATCCCACTTTACACTATACTGTACTGTACTGTACTACTGTTATCCCACTTCATACTGTACTGTACTGTACTACTGTTATCCCACTTCATAATATACTGTACTGTACTACTGTTATCCCACTTCATACTGTACTGTACTACTGTTATCCCACTTAATACTGTACTGTACTGTACTACTGTTATCCCACTTCATACTGTACTGTACTGTACTACTGTTATCCCACTTCATAATATACTGTACTGTACTACTGTTATCCCACTTCATACTGTACTGTACTACTGTTATCCCACTTAATACTGTACTGTACTGCACTACTGTTATCCCACTTCATACTGTACTGTACTACTGTTATCCCACTTCATACTGTACTGTACTACTGTTATCCCACTTCATAATATACTGTACTGTACTATACTACTGTTATCCCACTTCATACTGTACTGTACTATACTACTGTTATCCCACTTCATAATATACTGTACTACTGTTATCCCACTTCATACTATACTGTACTGTACTACTGTTATCCCACTTCATACTGTACTGCACTACTGTTATCCCACTTCATACTGTACTGTACTACTGTTATCCCACTTCATACTGTACTGTACTGTACTACTGTTATCCCACTTCATACTATACTGTACTGTACTGTACTACTGTTATCCCACTTCATACTGTACTGTACTGTACTACTGTTATCCCACTTCATACTATAATGTACTATACTACTGTTATCCCACTTCATATTGTACTGTACTGTACTACTGTTATCCCACTTCATACTATACTGTACTGTACTACTGTTATCCCACTTCACACTGTACTGTACTACTGTTATCCCACTTCACACTATACTGTACTGTACTACTGTTATCCCACTTCATACTGTACTGTACTACTGTTATCCAACTTCATACTGTACTGTACTGTACTACTGTTATCCCACTTCATACTATACTGTACTGTACTACTGTTATCCCACTTCACACTATACTGTACTGTACTACTGTTATCCCACTTCATACTGTACTGTACTGTACTACTGTTATCCCACTTCATACTGTACTGTACTGTACTACTGTTATCCAACTTCATAATATACTGTACTGTACTACTGTTATCCCACTTCACACTATACTGTACTGTACTACTGTTATCCCACTTCATACTATACTGTACTGTACTACTGTTATCCCACTTCATACTGTACTGTACTACTGTTATCCCACTTCATACTATACTGTACTGTACTAATGTTATCCCACTTCATACTGTACTGTACTACTGTTATCCCACTTCATACTATACTGTACTGTACTACTGTTATCCCACTTCATACTATACTGTAATGTATGTACTACTGTTATCCCACTTCATACTATACTGTACTGTACTACTGTTATCCCACTTCATACTATACTGTACTGTATGTACTACTGTTATCCCACTTCATACTATACTGTACTGTACTACTGTTATCCCACTGCATACTGTACTGTACTGTATGTACTACTGTTATCCCACTTCATACTGTACTGTACTGTACTACTGTTATACCACTTCATACTATACTGTACTGTACTACTGTTATCCCACTTCATACTATACTGTACTGTACTACTGTTATCCCACTTCATACTATACTGTACTGTATGTACTACTGTTATCCCACTTCATACTATACTGTACTGTACTACTGTTATCCCACTTCATACTATACTGTACTGTATGTACTACTGTTATCCCACTTCATACTATACTGTACTGTACTACTGTTATCCCACTTCATACTGTACTGTACTACTGTTATCCCACTTCACACTATACTGTACTGTACTACTGTTATCCCACTTCATACTGTACTGTACTGTACTACTGTTATCCCACTTCATACTGTACTGTACAGTACTACTGTTATCCCACTTCATAATATACTGTACTACTGTTATCCCACTTCATACTATACTGTACTGTACTACTGTTATCCCACTTCATACTATACTGTACTGTACTACTGTTATCCCACTTCATACTGTACAGTACTGTACTACTGTTATCCCATTTCATACTGTACTGTACAGTACTACTGTTATCCCACTTCATACTATACTGTACTGTACTACTGTTATCCCACTTCATACTGTACTGTACAGTACTACTGTTATCCCACTTCATACTATACTGTACTGTACTACTGTTATCCCACTTCATACTGTACAGTACTGTACTACTGTTATCCCACTTCATACTGTACTGTACAGTACTACTGTTATCCCACTTCATACTGTACTGTACAGTACTATTGTTATCCCACTTCATACTGTACTGTACAGTACTACTGTTATCCCACTTCATGATATACTGTACTGTACTACTGTTATCCCACTTCATACTATACTATACTGTACTACTGTTATCCCACTTCATGCTATACTGTACTGTACTACTGTTATCCCACTTCATGCTATACTGTACTGTACTACTGTTATCCCACTTCATACTGTACTGTACTGTACTACTGTTATCCCACTTCATACTATACTGTACTGTACTACTGTTATCCCACTTCATGCTATACTGTACTGTACTACTGTTATCCAACTTCATACTGTACTGTACTGTACTACTGTTATCCCACTTCACACTATACTGTACTGTACTACTGTTATCCCACTTCATACTGTACTGTATGTACTACTGTTATCCCACTTCATACTGTACTGTATGTACTACTGTTATCCCACTTTATACTGTACTGTACTACTGTTATCCCACTTCATACTGTACTGTATGTACTACTGTTATCCCACTTTATACTGTACTGTACTACTGTTATCCCACTTCATACTGTACTGTATGTACTACTGTTATCCCACTTCATACTGCACTGTATGTACTACTGTTATCCCACTTTATACTGTACTGTACTACTGTTATCCCACTTCATACTGTACTGTATGTACTACTGTTATCCCACTGCATACTGTACTGTACTACTGTTATCCCACTTCATACTATACTGTATGTACTACTGTTATCCCACTTTATACTGTACTGTACTACTGTTATCCCACTTCATACTATACTGTATGTACTACTGTTATCCCACTTTATACTGTACTGTACTACTGTTATCCCACTTCATACTGTACTGTATGTACTACTGTTATCCCACTTTATACTGTACTGTACTACTGTTATCCCACTTCATACTATACTGTACTGTACTACTGTTATCCCACTTCATACTGTACTGTACTGTACTACTGTTATCCCACTTCATACTGTACTGTATGTACTACTGTTATCCCACTTCATACTGCACTGTATGTACTACTGTTATCCCACTTTATACTGTACTGTACTACTGTTATCCCACTTCATACTGTACTGTATGTACTACTGTTATCCCACTGCATACTGTACTGTACTACTGTTATCCCACTTCATACTATACTGTATGTACTACTGTTATCCCACTTTATACTGTACTGTACTACTGTTATCCCACTTCATACTATACTGTATGTACTACTGTTATCCCACTTTATACTGTACTGTACTACTGTTATCCCACTTCATACTGTACTGTATGTACTACTGTTATCCCACTTTATACTGTACTGTACTACTGTTATCCCACTTCATACTGTACTGTATGTACTACTGTTATCCCACTTCATACTATACTGTAATGTACAACTGTTATCCCACTTCATACTGTACTGTACTGTACTACTGTTATCCCACTTCACACTATACTGTACTGTACTACTGTTATCCCACTTCATACTGTACTGTACTACTGTTATCCCACTTCATACTATACTGTACTGTACTACTGTTATCCCACTTCATACTATACTGTACTGTACTACTGTTATCCCACGTCATACTGTACTGTACTGTACTACTGTTATCCCACTTCACACTATACTGTACTGTACTACTGTTATCCCACTTCATACTGTACTGTACTACTGTTATCCCACTTCATACTATACTGTACTGTACTACTGTTATCCCACTTCATACTGTACTGTACTACTGTTATCCCACTTCATACTATACTGTACTGTATGTGCTACTGTTATCCCACTTCATACTGTACTGTACTGTACTACTGTTATCCCACTTCATACTATACTGTACTGTACTACTGTTATCCCACTTCACACTATACTGTACTACTGTTATCCCACTTCATACTGTACTGTATGTACTACTGTTATCCCACTTCATACTGTACTGTATGTACTACTGTTATCCCACTTTATACTGTACTGTACTACTGTTATCCCACTTCATACTGTACTGTATGTACTACTGTTATCCCACTTCATACTGTACTGTATGTACTACTGTTATCCCACTTCATACTATACTGTACTGTACTAATGTTATCCCACTTCATACTGTACTGTACTACTGTTATCCCACTTCACACTATACTGTACTGTACTACTGTTATCCCACTTCATACTGTACTGTACTGTACTACTGTTATCCCACTTCATACTATACTGTACTGTACTGTACTACTGTTATCCCACTTCACACTATACTGTACTACTGTTATCCCACTTCATACTGTACTGTACTGTACTACTGTTATCCCACTTCATAATATACTGTACTGTATGTACTACTGTTATCCCACTTCATACTGTACAGTATGTACTACTGTTATCCCACTTCATACTATACTGTACTGTATGTACTACTGTTATCCCACTTCACACTATACTGTACTGTACTACTGTTATCCCACTTCATACTATACTGTACTGTACAGTACTACTGTTATCCCACTTCATACTGTACTGTATGTACTACTGTTATCCCACTTCATACTATACTGTATGTACTACTGTTATCCCACTTCATACTATACTGTACTGTACTACTGTTATCCCACTTCATACTATACTGTATGTACTACTGTTATCCCACGTCATACTATACTGTACTGTACTACTGTTATCCCACTTCATACTATACTGTATGTACTACTGTTATCCCACTTCATACTATACTGTACTGTATGTACTACTGTTATCCCACTTCATACTATACTGTACTGTACTGTACTACTGTTATCCCACTTCATACTATACTGTACTGTACTACTGTTATCCCACTTCATACTATACTGTACTGTATGTACTACTGTTATCCCACTTCATACTATACTATACTGTACTGTACTACTGTTATCCCACTTCATACTATACTGTACTGTACTACTGTTATCCCACTTCATACTATACTATACTGTACTGTACTACTGTTATCCCACTTCATACTATACTGTACTGTACTACTGTTATCCCACTTCATACTATACTATACTGTACTGTACTACTGTTATCCCACTTCATACTATACTGTACTGTACTGTACTACTGTTATACCACTTCATACTATACTATACTGTACTACTGTTATCCCACTTCATACTATACTATACTGTACTGTACTACTGTTATCCCACTTCATACTATACTGTACTGTACTACTGTTATCCCACTTCATACTATACTGTACTGTATGTACTACTGTTATCCCACTTCATACTATACTGTACTGTACTACTGTTATCCCACTTCATACTATATTATACTGTACTGTACTACTGTTATCCCACTTCATACTATACTATACTGTACTGTACTACTGTTATCCCACTTCATACTATACTGTACTGTATGTACTACTGTTATCCCACTTCATACTATACTGTACTGTACTACTGTTATCCCACTTCATACTATACTGTACTGTACTACTGTTATCCCACTTCATACTATACTGTACTGTATGTACTACTGTTATCCCACTTCATACTATACTGTACTGTACTACTGTTATCCCACTTCATACTATACTATACTGTACTGTACTACTGTTATCCCACTTCATACTGTACTGTATGTACTACTGTTATCCCACTTCATACTGTACTGTATGTACTACTGTTATCCCACTTCATGCTATACTGTACTGTACTACTGTTATCCCACTTCATACTATACTGTACAGTATGTACTACTGTTATCCCACTTCATGCTATACTGTACTGTACTACTGTTATCCCACTTCATACTATACTGTACTGTACTACTGTTATCCCACTTCATACTGTACTGTATGTACTACTGTTATCCCACTTCATGCTATACTGTACTGTACTACTGTTATCCCACTTCATACTATACTGTACTGTACTGTACTACTGTTATCCCACTTCATACTATACTGTACTGTACTACTGTTATCCCACTTCATACTGTACTGTACTACTGTTATCCCACTTCATACTATACTGTACTGTATGTACTACTGTTATCCCACTTCATACTGTACTGTACTGTACTACTGTTATCCCACTTCATACTATACTGTACTGTACTACTGTTATCCCACTTCACACTATACTGTACTACTGTTATCCCACTTCATACTGTACTGTATGTACTACTGTTATCCCACTTCATACTGTACTGTATGTACTACTGTTATCCCACTTTATACTGTACTGTACTACTGTTATCCCACTTCATACTGTACTGTATGTACTACTGTTATCCCACTTCATACTGTACTGTATGTACTACTGTTATCCCACTTCATACTATACTGTACTGTACTAATGTTATCCCACTTCATACTGTACTGTACTGTTATCCCACTTCACACTATACTGTACTGTACTACTGTTATCCCACTTCATACTGTACTGTACTGTACTACTGTTATCCCACTTCATACTATACTGTACTGTACTGTACTACTGTTATCCCACTTCACACTATACTGTACTACTGTTATCCCACTTCATACTGTACTGTACTGTACTACTGTTATCCCACTTCATAATATACTGTACTGTATGTACTACTGTTATCCCACTTCATACTGTACAGTATGTACTACTGTTATCCCACTTCATACTATACTGTACTGTATGTACTACTGTTATCCCACTTCACACTATACTGTACTGTACTACTGTTATCCCACTTCATACTATACTGTACTGTACAGTACTACTGTTATCCCACTTCATACTGTACTGTATGTACTACTGTTATCCCACTTCATACTATACTGTATGTACTACTGTTAACCCACTTCATACTATACTGTACTGTACTACTGTTATCCCACTTCATACTATACTGTACTGTACTACTGTTATCCCACTTCATAATATACTGTACTGTATGTACTACTGTTATCCCACTTCATACTGTACAGTATGTACTACTGTTATCCCACTTCATACTATACTGTACTGTACTGTACTACTGTTATCCCACTTCACACTATACTGTACTGTACTACTGTTATCCCACTTCATACTATACTGTACTGTACAGTACTACTGTTATCCCACTTCATACTGTACTGTATGTACTACTGTTATCCCACTTCATACTATACTGTATGTACTACTGTTAACCCACTTCATACTATACTGTACTGTACTACTGTTATCCCACTTCATACTATACTGTACTGTACTACTGTTATCCCACTTCACACTATACTGTACTGTACTACTGTTATCCCACTTCACACTATACTGTACTGTACTACTGTTATCCCACTTCATACTATACTGTACTGTACTACTGTTATCCCACTTCATACTATAATGTACTGTACTACTGTTATCCCACTTCATACTATACTGTACTGTACTACTGTTATCCCACTTCATACTATACTGTACTGTACTACTGTTATCCCACTTCACACTATACTGTACAGTATGTACTACTGTTATCCCACTTCATACTATACTGTACTGTATGTACTACTGTTATCCCACTTCATACTATACTGTACTGTACTACTGTTATCCCACTTCATACTGTACTGTACTGTATGTACTACTGTTATCCCACTTCATACTGTACTGTACTGTATGTACTAATGTTATCCCACTTCATACTATACTGTACTGTACTACTGTTATCCCACTTCATAATATACTGTACTGTATGTACTACTGTTATCCCACTTCATACTATACTGTACTGTATGTACTACTGTTATCCCACTTCATACTATACTGTACTGTACTACTGTTATCCCACTTCATACTATACTGTACTGTATGTACTACTGTTATCCCACTTCACACTATACTGTACTGTACTACTGTTATCCCACTTCATACTATACTGTACTGTATGTACTAATGTTATCCCACTTCATACTATACTGTACTGTACTACTGTTATCCCACTTCATACTATACTATACTGTACTGTACTACTGTTATCCCACTTCATACTATACTGTACTGTACTACTGTTATCCCACTTCATACTATACTATACTGTACTGTACTACTGTTATCCCACTTCATACTATACTGTACTGTACTACTGTTATCCCACTTCATACTATACTATACTGTACTGTACTACTGTTATCCCACTTCATACTATACTGTACTGTACTACTGTTATCCCACTTCATACTATACTATACTGTACTGTAATACTGTTATCCCACTTCTTACTATACTGTACTGTACTACTGTTATCCCACTTCATACTGTACTGTACTGTACTACTGTTATCCAACTTCATAATATACTGTACTGTACTACTGTTATCCCACTTCACACTATACTGTACTGTACTACTGTTATCCCACTTCATACTATACTGTACTGTACTACTGTTATCCCACTTCATACTGTACTGTACTACTGTTATCCCACTTCATACTATACTGTACTGTACAGTACTACTGTTATCCCACTTCATACTGTACTGTATGTACTACTGTTATCCCACTTCATACTATACTGTATGTACTACTGTTAACCCACTTCATACTATACTGTACTGTACTACTGTTATCCCACTTCATACTATACTGTACTGTACTACTGTTATCCCACTTCATAATATACTGTACTGTATGTACTACTGTTATCCCACTTCATACTGTACAGTATGTACTACTGTTATCCCACTTCATACTATACTGTACTGTACTGTACTACTGTTATCCCACTTCACACTATACTGTACTGTACTACTGTTATCCCACTTCATACTATACTGTACTGTACAGTACTACTGTTATCCCACTTCATACTGTACTGTATGTACTACTGTTATCCCACTTCATACTATACTGTATGTACTACTGTTAACCCACTTCATACTATACTGTACTGTACTACTGTTATCCCACTTCATACTATACTGTACTGTACTACTGTTATCCCACTTCACACTATACTGTACTGTACTACTGTTATCCCACTTCACACTATACTGTACTGTACTACTGTTATCCCACTTCATACTATACTGTACTGTACTACTGTTATCCCACTTCATACTATAATGTACTGTACTACTGTTATCCCACTTCATACTATACTGTACTGTACTACTGTTATCCCACTTCATACTATACTGTACTGTACTACTGTTATCCCACTTCACACTATACTGTACAGTATGTACTACTGTTATCCCACTTCATACTATACTGTACTGTATGTACTACTGTTATCCCACTTCATACTATACTGTACTGTACTACTGTTATCCCACTTCATACTGTACTGTACTGTATGTACTACTGTTATCCCACTTCATACTGTACTGTACTGTATGTACTAATGTTATCCCACTTCATACTATACTGTACTGTACTACTGTTATCCCACTTCATAATATACTGTACTGTATGTACTACTGTTATCCCACTTCATACTATACTGTACTGTATGTACTACTGTTATCCCACTTCATACTATACTGTACTGTACTACTGTTATCCCACTTCATACTATACTGTACTGTATGTACTACTGTTATCCCACTTCACACTATACTGTACTGTACTACTGTTATCCCACTTCATACTATACTGTACTGTATGTACTAATGTTATCCCACTTCATACTATACTGTACTGTACTACTGTTATCCCACTTCATACTATACTATACTGTACTGTACTACTGTTATCCCACTTCATACTATACTGTACTGTACTACTGTTATCCCACTTCATACTATACTATACTGTACTGTACTACTGTTATCCCACTTCATACTATACTGTACTGTACTACTGTTATCCCACTTCATACTATACTATACTGTACTGTACTACTGTTATCCCACTTCATACTATACTGTACTGTACTACTGTTATCCCACTTCATACTATACTATACTGTACTGTAATACTGTTATCCCACTTCTTACTATACTGTACTGTACTACTGTTATCCCACTTCATACTATACTATACTGTACTGTACTACTGTTATCCCACTTCATACTATACTATACTGCACTACTGTTATCCCACTTCATACTATACTATACTGTACTGTACTACTGTTATCCCACTTCATACTATACTGTACTGTACTACTGTTATCCCACTTCATACTATACTGTACTGTACTACTGTTATCCCACTTCATACTATATTATACTGTACTGTACTACTGTTATCCCACTTCATACTATACTATACTGTACTGTACTACTGTTATCCCACTTCATACTATACTGTACTGTATGTACTACTGTTATCCCACTTCATACTATACTGTACTGTACTACTGTTATCCCACTTCATACTATACTATACTGTACTGTACTACTGTTATCCCACTTCATACTATACTGTACTGTACTACTGTTATCCCACTTCATACTATACTGTACTGTATGTACTACTGTTATCCCACTTCATACTATACTGTACTGTACTACTGTTATCCCACTTCATACTATACTGTACTGTACTACTGTTATCCCACTTTACACTATACTGTACTGTACTACTGTTATCCCACTTCATAATGTACTGTATGTACTACTGTTATCCCACTTCATACTGTACTGTATGTACTACTGTTATCCCACTTCATACTATACTGTACTGTACTACTGTTATCCCACTTCACACTATACTGTACTGTACTACTGTTATCCCACTTCATACTATACTGTACTGTATGTACTACTGTTATCCCACTTCATACTATACTGTACTGTACTACTGTTATCCCACTTCATACTGTACTGTACTGTACTACTGTTATCCCACTTCACACTATACTGTACTGTACTACTGTTATCCCACTTCATACTATACTGTACTGTATGTACTACTGTTATCCCACTTCATACTATACTGTACTGTACTACTGTTATCCCACTTCATACTATACTGTACTGTACTGTACTACTGTTATCCCACTTCATACTGTACTGTACTACTGTTATCCCACGTCATACTATACTATACTGTACTGTACTACTGTTATCCCACTTCATACTATACTGTACTGTACTACTGTTATCCCACTTCATACTATACTGTAATGTATGTACTACTGTTATCCCACTTCATACTATACTGTACTGTACTACTGTTATCCCACTTCATACTATACTGTACTGTATGTACTACTGTTATCCCACTTCATACTATACTGTACTGTACTACTGTTATCCCACTGCATACTGTACTGTACTGTACTACTGTTATCCCACTTCATACTGTACTGTACTACTGTTATACCACTTCATACTATACTGTACTGTACTACTGTTATCCCACTTCATACTATACTGTACTGTACTACTGTTATCCCACTTCATACTGTACTGTATGTACTACTGTTATCCCACTTCATACTATACTCTACTGTACTACTGTTATCCCACTTCATACTATACTGTACTGTATGTACTACTGTTATCCCACTTCATACTATACTGTACTGTATGTACTACTGTTATCCCACTTCATACTATACTGTACTGTACTACTGTTATCCCACTTCATACTATACTGTACTGTATGTACTACTGTTATCCCACTTCATACTATACTGTACTGTACTACTGTTATCCCACTTCATACTATACTATACTGTACTGTACTACTGTTATCACACTTCATACTGTACTGTATGTACTACTGTTATCCCACTTCATGCTATACTGTACTGTACTACTGTTATCCCACTTCATACTATACTGTACAGTATGTACTACTGTTATCCCACTTCATGATATACTGTACTGTACTACTGTTATCCCACTTCATACTATACTGTACAGTATGTACTACTGTTATCCCACTTCATACTATACTATACTGTACTGTACTACTGTTATCCCACTTCATACTATACTGTACTGTACTACTGTTATCCCACTTCATACTATACTATACTGTACTGTACTACTGTTATCCCACTTCATACTATACTGTACTGTACTACTGTTATCCCACTTCATACTATACTGTACTGTACTACTGTTATCCCACTTCATACTATACTATACTGTACTGTACTACTGTTATCCCACTTCATACTATACTGTACTGTACTACTGTTATCCCACTTCATACTATACTATACTGTACTGTAATACTGTTATCCCACTTCATACTATACTGTACTGTACTACTGTTATCCCACTTCATACTATACTATACTGTACTGTACTACTCTTATCCCACTTCATACTATACTATACTGTACTACTGTTATCCCACTTCATACTATACTATACTGTACTGTACTACTGTTATCCCACTTCATACTATACTGTACTGTACTACTGTTATCCCACTTCATACTATACTGTACTGTACTACTGTTATCCCACTTCATACTATATTATACTGTACTGTACTACTGTTATCCCACTTCATACTATACTATACTGTACTGTACTACTGTTATCCCACTTCATACTATACTGTACTGTATGTACTACTGTTATCCCACTTCATACTATACTGTACTGTACTACTGTTATCCCACTTCATACTATACTATACTGTACTGTACTACTGTTATCCCACTTCATACTATACTGTACTGTACTACTGTTATCCCACTTCATACTATACTGTACTGTATGTACTACTGTTATCCCACTTCATACTATACTGTACTGTACTACTGTTATCCCACTTCATACTATACTGTACTGTACTACTGTTATCCCACTTTACACTATACTGTACTGTACTACTGTTATCCCACTTCATAATGTACTGTATGTACTACTGTTATCCCACTTCATACTGTACTGTATGTACTACTGTTATCCCACTTCATACTATACTGTACTGTACTACTGTTATCCCACTTCACACTATACTGTACTGTACTACTGTTATCCCACTTCATACTATACTGTACTGTATGTACTACTGTTATCCCACTTCATACTATACTGTACTGTACTACTGTTATCCCACTTCATACTGTACTGTACTGTACTACTGTTATCCCACTTCACACTATACTGTACTGTACTACTGTTATCCCACTTCATACTATACTGTACTGTATGTACTACTGTTATCCCACTTCATACTATACTGTACTGTACTACTGTTATCCCACTTCATACTATACTGTACTGTACTGTACTACTGTTATCCCACTTTATACTGTACTGTACTACTGTTATCCCACGTCATACTATACTATACTGTACTGTACTACTGTTATCCCACTTCATACTATACTGTACTGTACTACTGTTATCCCACTTCATACTATACTGTAATGTATGTACTACTGTTATCCCACTTCATACTATACTGTACTGTACTACTGTTATCCCACTTCATACTATACTGTACTGTATGTACTACTGTTATCCCACTTCATACTATACTGTACTGTACTACTGTTATCCCACTGCATACTGTACTGTACTGTACTACTGTTATCCCACTTCATACTGTACTGTACTACTGTTATACCACTTCATACTATACTGTACTGTACTACTGTTATCCCACTTCATACTATACTGTACTGTACTACTGTTATCCCACTTCATACTATACTGTACTGTATGTACTACTGTTATCCCACTTCATACTATACTGTACTGTACTACTGTTATCCCACTTCATACTATACTGTACTGTATGTACTACTGTTATCCCACTTCATACTATACTGTACTGTATGTACTACTGTTATCCCACTTCATACTATACTGTACTGTACTACTGTTATCCCACTTCATACTATACTGTACTGTATGTACTACTGTTATCCCACTTCATACTATACTGTACTGTACTACTGTTATCCCACTTCATACTATACTATACTGTACTGTACTACTGTTATCCCACTTCATACTGTACTGTATGTACTACTGTTATCCCACTTCATGCTATACTGTACTGTACTACTGTTATCCCACTTCATACTATACTGTACAGTATGTACTACTGTTATCCCACTTCATGATATACTGTACTGTACTACTGTTATCCCACTTCATACTATACTGTACAGTATGTACTACTGTTATCCCACTTCATACTGTACTGTACAGTATGTACTACTGTTATCCCACTTCATACTATACTGTACTGTACTGTACTACTGTTATCCCACTTCATACTATACTGTACAGTATGCACTACTGTTATCCCACTTCATACTGTACTGTACAGTATGTACTACTGTTATCCCACTTCATACTGTACTGTACTACTGTTATCCCACTTCATACTATACTGTACAGTATGTACTACTGTTATCCCACTTCATACTATACTGTACAGTATGTACTACTGTTATCCCACTTCATACTGTACTGTACAGTATGTACTACTGTTATCCCACTTCATACTGTACTGTACAGTATGTACTACTGTTATCCCACTTCATGCTATACTGTACTGTACTACTGTTATCCCACTTCATGTTATACTGTACTGTATGTACTACTGTTATCCCACTTCATACTATACTGTATGTACTACTGTTATCCCACTTCATGCTATACTGTACTGTACTACTGTTATCCCACTTCATGCTATACTGTACTGTATGTACTACTGTTATCCCACTTCACACTATACTGTACTGTACTACTGTTATCCCACTTCATACTATACTGTACTGTACTACTGTTATCCCACTTCATACTGTACTGTACTACTGTTATCCCACTTCATACTATACTGTACTGTACTACTGTTATCCCACTTCATGCTATACTGTACTGTACTACTGTTATCCCACTTCATAATATACTGTACTGTACTACTGTTATCCCACTTCATACTATACTGTACTGTACTAATGTTATCCCACTTCATACTGTACTGTACTAATGTTATCCCACTTCATACTATACTGTACTGTGCTACTGTTATCCCACTTCATAATATACTGTACTGTACTTGTTACAAAGGGTCAGATTAAACCGAATATATATATTTATTGCCTGAGATCCCATGTATAATATTTGTATATCGTTTGATATCCCTTGTATATTCTTTGTACATATACACAGAATATCCCTTTACCTAGTACAGACCATAATATTTCGTTCTCCTATTGGACAGCGATCCCCTAGGCGCCACGGCCATACCCCCAAGGTCTAGTTCAAAGTCACCGCCAAAGACATGCCTGGACATGACCGGCTCTGCGCAAGAATACGAGACAGAAATGAGGCTGGTACTAGTTTGTTCACCTAACGTATAAATACGGCGCAGGTGAATACAGAAGTAGAGTTACCCAATAAGTTGAAGCCTCACGCCACGATACAACGTGCTGTGAAGTGGGCCCGTTTTGCCCCAAAATAGAGCCTTGAGACCGCGTGCGAATTGATAGCTGAAGTATCAGAGTTTAACGCTGTACCGTCGAGTTCGACCTATTCTATTATTTCAGTAATAGTCTATTTATGTATAGTGTATCGTGCGGCTACCGTTCTACAGTGACCAGCATTACCAACGCTTCCTCGTACCAGCTAGTGTGCTTATCCAGGCTGGGCGGCTTAACCTGGCGCCGTCATCCGAGGAGCCCTAGACGAGGACCGTGTGGATATGTACACTGGATAACCTCCCCGACGACTACAGAGCCCTTTTCGGCTGGATTATATTTGCTTTGGTCCTGTAGCTGATGGAGCGGAGAATCGTCTACACCCACAATTGTGTGGGATTTACCCTGTGAGGAGCAACGTCGAGCCCGCCTCTAGGACGCCTGAGGCTGGCTAGCTTTCTTCCATGCGGAGCTGCATACCGGAGAATAGCTGTTGTTCGTCTGCGGATCAAGAGATTATTGCACTGTCTCCTGTACTTGGAGTCTCCTTATTCTTCGTTGACCCAGACTTTCGTTACCGACAAATCCTCTCCCCTGCTGGCCTACAACCGGAGGGACCCTACTAGTATCTCCCGCTGCCCTACTAGTGTACCATAGATATAATTCCTAATTCCTATGATACAGGTGGTATTCATTATCTCCTGCGTAATATTCTAATGGACTTACGCTCTTGATCTATTCATGCACATTCTTCGCCTTACAAGCGCGACTCTAAGTAAAGTAATGTAATATAATATTATTGCTGCTAATAAATATTCTTCTAAACGAGTACTTGTGTGAAACCGTGTTATTGTGGATGTGTTCATCTCATATACCTGTGTACTGTATGGCCAGTAGTAATGTACATAAGACAGTAGTGGTTTAATGATACCATACTTATTCAATACAGTCAGGGAATTGTACCCCTCAGTTACAATTGGTCCTTCGAGCCGGATGGTAATTAGCGTGATATTAATATAATATTAATATTAACATGGCCAATGATGAACACTCCACAAACGGTTCTCCTAAGCTAGATCGCCCGGAGCGCAGACGGCAGCCACCTCATTACCTAGAGGACTACGCTGTCAGTCTACTACCTAGCTTTATACAGACGTTAAACGCGGAAAAAGCGGATAGTAAAAGTATGTCAAACCCTACCGACCAGGCGACCCCGCCAGTAGAGACCCTAGTGGGTTCTAACGTAACTGACCAAGCTCACGGGGGGGACCAGGAGGGACCTGACATGACTTTACCCCCCGCCGACGTCAACGAGGTAGTCCCCGGAGAGCTCCAGGATAAAGAAAGCGCTCCAGGGACGGAACCCGACCCACTACCAGAAGAGACGCACACCCAGGAGATGGACCTCCTCGGAGCGCGACAGGAGAACGGATCTCCAACGAGCACTGCCAGAAGCCGATCACCTCCGCCTGTGTCTTCCCCCAGCGAAGCGGACAAGATGCTGGCGCAGGCACTCATCGCCACCCTGGCAGCCTCCACTGAACGCGATCGACTTCAAGCGCAACAGACGAGCGAGCGCGAACAAGCTGCAGACCAACGAGAGCGCCTTCACGCGCAACTCCAAGCGCAAGCCCTCCGTGAACGCGAACATTCTGCCACCGAGCGAGAGCGCTTCCAGGCGCAACAAAGGAGTGAAGACGACCGCATAAGACTGGAGACCAGACGCCTTCAGACGGAAGAGAACATTGAAAGAAGCCGCGCCGATGCACAACACGCCGCCGCCAATGCACAGCGCGACGCCGCAAATGCACAGCTCCACGCCGCCCATGCCAGCGCCAATGCACAGCGCGACGCCGCCAATGCACAGCGCGACGCCGCCCATGCCAGCGCCAATGCACAGCGCGACGCCGCCAATGCCCACCGCGAAGCAGAGCGCGACGCCGCCCATGCCCAGCGCGAAGCAGAGCGCGACCGGCAGCAGGCGAAGATGGTAGAACAATTGATCGCCATGGCGACACCCCCTCACTCCGCACGGAGCTCCCGGAGATCATCACGACAAGGGTCTAGGGCACATTCCCCTACCCGACCAAGCGACCCGGGACCCCGCCAACAGGAGGATCCTGTCCACGTCTCCGAACCCCCTCCCCGGCCGTACGAGACCCAGCAACCGGGAAGAACCGGACCACGCCGAGAGACTGAACAGAAGACTCCAGGACCTAGCAGAGGAAGAGGAAGAGGAGGAATGTCAAGCCGACCAGCAGCAACGTACTCTGGACCAGGAGGCCCAGTACAGCCCCGACCAGCAGCAACGTACTCTGGACCAGGAGGCCCAGTACAGCCCAGAAGTCAGCCCCGAGGCACTGCGCTACAAACCCCCGACTCAACTCACGGGTGAGTTTGACGCACCGCCAGCCCCGAGGAACAGCACCTGGGTACCCGGCCCTTGGTACCCACCAAGTACCAGCCCAAGACGACACGTAAGAGGAGACTCGCCTAGGAGGCCTCTCCCCCAACGCTCACCGATGTGCCAGCCATCCATGGCATCGTACCTTGGCACACCGACGTTCCCGGATTTTACACGCGAGGACAGAGCACAGTACACGGAGCTACGGACGTGCTTAGAGACTATGCTGTCCGACGTACCAGATGAACCGTACAAGTATGCTATCCTACTCAAGCACCTGAAGGTGCCCAGAGCGCACAATATAGCGCTGGTATATTCCACCTCTACTACCCCATACACCGCGGCTCTAGTAGCCCTCGACCAACGTTATGGACGCATATGGGACTACGTGATACAAGAGATAAGAGACATCGACCGTCTCCCCCCAGCCAGAGACAACAGAGCATTAGATGACCTCTCTATCAAGGTACAGTCCCTGGTAGGGATGCTGGGGTCCCAAAAGGAAAAGGGGATATACGAACTGTACGCTAACTCTAATGTAGAAAGGATATTAGAGAAGCTCCCTCCCGCCCGACAAGAGCGCTTCAGGCGGCAGAGAGACCACCGCGACCCCAACGGCCCAGAGGCATCCCTCCTAGACCTATCTGAGTTCCTCGCCAGGGAGGTCAGCAGCTTACGACTGGACACGTTCGTATGGAGTGGACCAAGCCCAAGACCAGGACCTCGGGGATCAAATGATAACCGCCGGTCGGTGACCGTTATGCACCAAGCCGAATCAGTACCGCAGCACAAGAACCACAACGCCCCCTCGGCGAAAGAGGAGTGGAAGATTGAATGCCAGTACTGTGAAGGGGAACATCGGCTGTATCAATGCGACACTTTCGGGAAGCTGACCACGGACGAGGTGAGTCAGTGGATCAAGGACCACCGCCGCTGCTTCCGCTGCGCGCGCAGCCATATGGCAGCTGAGTGCCGCTTGAAGAAGAAGTGCGGCAGGTGCGGCGGCACCCACTTGGAGGTCCTGCATGACATCAACAGGCGTCCGACGGGACAACAGAGTGGGCCCGTCACGGTAATGTACCAGGCCGAGGCGGTGGCACCAGTACCAAAGATCCACCAGACCGCTCCCTGGTGTCCCGACTGCTACAGCAGACACTGGGAGTCACGGTGCTACTCGGACGACCGCGAGTCGGCACCACCCCAGACGATCCAAAACAACCGACCAACAGGAGTGCTCCACATTGACCAGCATAGCGGGACCCCCCGAGTGCTCATCAAAGTGGTCAGAGTGCTCCTGAGCTACGAGGACAAGGTCCTGGACACTTACGCCGTCCTGGACGATGGGTCTGAAAAGACTCTCCTCCTCGCTTCCGCCGCAGCCCAGTTGGGCCTGCAGGGTGCCAAAGGTACCATGACAATACGCACCATCAGAAGGGACCAGAAGACCATAAAGGGTGAAAAGGTCTCCTTCAAGATAGCAGCGGTGGACCAGCCCGAGAAGCAGTATAGTATTACCAACGTCTTCACCAGCCACGACATAGGCCTGTCCCAGTACACCTACCCCATCCCACAGCTGATGGCGAAGTATGTGCACCTACGTCAACTACCTATACCGCTTATCGACGGCGCCACACCGACCCTGCTCATCGGCTCCGACCACGCGGACCTCATTCTCCCAATTGAGGCGGCCCACATCGGACCCAAAGGATGCCCAGTCGCGGTTCAGACCCGACTGGGGTGGACGCTCCAGGGCCCCCTCTACGGACTTGACAGTCAACCCACGTCTACACGCTGCCTACACACAAAGGCGAGCGACACCGGCCACTCCCTCGTACAGCCCGATGAGAGACTATTGACATTAAGCGAGAGGCCTGTGAGAGAACCGTGGGCACAAGAGGGAGTTCGGAACTCCACCCCCCTCAGCTGCGCTCCAGACGTAGCTGACCTAGAACCCAGCACCCCAAGCGACTCCTTGATGGGGCGGCCGGAACCGGCCCCTCCTCAGACGGGGTACAGAGCAAACAAGAGAAACAGACGGAGGAGGTGGAGGCGCAGCCAAGCACAGATCAAAGCAGTCTCAGGCCCGCTTCCTCCTAACCCCCCTACCATCCCTTCCAGCCCGTCAGAAGCGGGTCAAGGACGGGGACAACCTAAAAGTGGAAAAAGTCGTCATGATCATAGACCAGTCACTACCCCGAGCTGCGTGGCCGGCCGGCCGCGTAAGCAAAGTGACCACTGGTGCCGACGGAAAGGTCAGAGCGGCAGAAGTGCTCGTCCAGGGGCGGACATACACCCGACCCGTGGCGAGGCTGATCGAGTACCCAAGGCTCCCCGACTCTCCTAATGACGACCATGACCCACTGACTTTGTGAATTGCCCTACTCCTCACAACGGACATTGAGTAGTGGACAAGACGGTTAATCTGTCTCTGCTTATCTAATTAGGTGCGGACTAATTAGGAGGCGGCTGTTACAAAGGGTCAGATTAAACCGAATATATATATTTATTGCCTGAGATCCCATGTATAATATTTGTATATCGTTTGATATCCCTTGTATATTCTTTGTACATATACACGGAATATCCCTTTACCTAGTGCAGACCATAATATTTCGTTCTCCTATTGGACAGCGATCCCCTAGGCGCCACGGCCATACCCCCAAGGTCTAGTTCAAAGTCACCGCCAAAGACATGCCTGGACATGACCGGCTCTGTGCAAGAATACGAGACAGAAATGAGGCTGGTACTAGTTTGTTCACCTAACGTATAAATACGGCGCAGGTGAATACAGAAGTAGAGTTACCCAATAAGTTGAAGCCTCACGCCACGATACAACGTGCTGTGAAGTGGGCCCGTTTTGCCCCAAAATAGAGCCTTGAGACCGCGTGCGAATTGATAGCTGAAGTATCAGAGTTTAACGCTGTACCGTCGAGTTCGACCTATTCTATTATTTCAGTAATAGTCTATTTATGTATAGTGTATCGTGCGGCTACCGTTCTACAGTGACCAGCATTACCAACGCTTCCTTGTACCAGCTAGTGTGCTTATCCAGGCTGGGCGGCTTAACCTGGCGCCGTCATCCGAGGAGCCCTAGACGAGGACCGTGTGGATATGTACACTGGATAACCTACCCGACGACTACAGAGCCCTTTTCGGCTGGATTATATTTGCTTTGGTCCTGTAGCTGATGGAGCGGAGAATCGTCTACACCCACAATTGTGTGGGATTTACCCTGTGAGGAGCAACGTCGAGCCCGCCTCTAGGACGCCTGAGGCTGGCTAGCTTTCTTCCATGCGGAGCTGCATACCGGAGAATAGCTGTTGTTCGTCTGCGGATCAAGAGATTATTGCACTGTCTCCTGTACTTGGAGTCTCCTTATTCTTCGTTGACCCAGACTTTCGTTACCGACAAATCCTCTCCCCTGCTGGCCTACAACCGGAGGGACCCTATTAGTATCTCCCGCTGCCCTACTAGTGTACCATAGATATAATTCCTAATTCCTATGATACAGGTGGTATTCATTATCTCCTGCGTAATATTCTAATGGACTTACGCTCTTGATCTATTCATGCACATTCTTCGCCTTACAAGCGCGACTCTAAGTAAAGTAATGTAATATAATATTATTGCTGCTAATAAATATTCTTCTAAACGAGTACTTGTGTGAAACCGTGTTATTGTGGATGTGTTCATCTCATATACCTGTGTACTGTATGGCCAGTAGTAATGTACATAAGACAGTAGTGGTTTAATGATACCATACTTATTCAATACAGTCAGGGAATTGTACCCCTCAGTTACAGTACTACTGTTATCCCACTTCATACTGTACTGTACTGTACTACTGTTATCCCACTTCATACTGTACTGTACTGTACTACTGTTATCCCACTTCATAATATACTGTACTGTACTACTGTTATCCCACTTCATACTATACTGTACTGTACTACTGTTATCCCACTTCATACTGTACTGTACTGTACTACTGTTATCCCACTTCATACTATACTGTACTGTACTACTGTTATCCCACTTCATGCTATACTGTACTGTACTACTGTTATCCCACTTCATACTGTACTGTACTGTACTACTGTTATCCCACTTCATACTGTACAGTATGTACTACTGTTATATCACTTCATACTATACTGTACTGTACTACTGTTATCCCACTTCATACTGTACTGTACTGTACTACTGTTATCCCACTTCATACTATACTGTACTGTACTACTGTTATCCCACTTCATACTATACTGTACTGTACTACTGTTATCCCACTTCATACTGTACTGTACTGTACTACTGTTATATCACTTCACACTATAATGTACTGTACTGAAGACCCCGTCACGTCCTTCAGCTGTCTGTCACGTCCTTCAGCTGTCTGTCACGTCCTTCAGCTGTCTGTCACGTCCTTCAGCTGTCTGTCACGTCCTTCAGCTGTCCGTCACGTCCTTCAGCTGTCCGTCACGTCCTTCAGCTGTCCGTCACGTCCTTCAGCTGTCTGTCACATCCTTCAGCTGTCTGTCACGTCCTTCAGCTGTCTGTCATGTCTTGAGGACCCTGTCATGTCCTTCAGCTGTCTGTCACGTCCTTCAGCTGTCTGTCACGTCATTCAGCTGTCTGTCACGTCATTCAGCTGTCTGTCACGTCCTGCAGCTGTCTGTCACGTCATTCAGCTGTCTGTCATGTCTAGGGATGGGTATCGTTAGGATTTTATCGATACTACTACTCTTATCGATACTGCTTAACGGTTCGGTACTTTATCAATACTCTTATCGGTTCTTTTTGATTATTTTGCAAGAAAAAAAAACAATTAATTAAGAACAGAATCGACATTGCTTTATTATTCTTTTATATAACTATATAAATATAAATAAATATTATTTCTTCAGCAGCAACAGCAGCAGCAATGTTTAAAATGTGTCTGAATTATAGACTTTTTATAATTAACAACAAATGTAAGATAAAAAAGTTGGAGTCTGTTACGACCCCTGTGTGTCTAAGGGTAAAGGGCTGTAACATAACAGTTGGTTGACAGAAAAGATGGACCACGTTTGTAAACAACAATGATATTTATTGAGAGATGCAAAGGAAGCACATGTAGCTCAGGGGTGAGCCCAGGCCAAAACAACAAACAAAAACCACTATACTCCAAATAAACCCAATCTAATCTATGGTAAAAGAAATTACATTACCTAAACTACTCTTACCTAACCAAAACAGGAGAAAACAATATCAAAAGGAAATGGCAGCTCACCCCATCTGTGCTTCCTGAGAAAGAGAGAAAAACACATTAATGATACATACAACAAAATGGAAACATAACAAAACAATCTATAGGTAACAATGCTCTCTCTGCGGCCATACAATCACAAAGGCACTTTCACTATTACAAAAGCCTATAAACAAAAAGGGATATTATCAAAGTACAATGCCACAAAATAACACTAGGCCTAGCCTCATGCCAGAGAGAGAGAAAGACTGAAGGGAGAAGCCATGTTTTAACAGGTGTGTGGTGATCCATGATTGGGTGGTGTTGATTGAGTGTTGGAGTCTGGAAAACCATCCACCAATCGGTGCTGTGCTGGGTAATGGAAGGGCAGGCCTGGCAGGGACCAATGGTGGAGGGAACAATGGCTGGAGGGAGGAAAGAAAAATGGAGAACACACACACATGGAGACACACACTGGGGAATATATACATTGGGATGTAACACCCCCGTACATAAGACAAAAACATGTTTGACACATAACACCAACTAAACATGTTTTTTTTTTAACAACAAGATCTCCATCTCTGAGATAACATGTACTTCAAAACAAAGGGCTATGAAAAAAACTAAAATAAGCCGTCGGTACCACAATGAACCAGTCAACAAACAAGTTGACCGCATGAGAGATTTAACTCCGAGATAGAGCATCCGCCAACACATTCTCAGACCCCTTCTTATGCTTTATGCTGAGGTTATAATTTTGCACTATGAGCGCCCAACGCATGAGGCGCTGATTGTGGTTGTACATCCGCAACAGAAAAACCAATGGGTTGTGGTCGGTGTATACTACCACTGGTAATACGCTCGAACCGACATACACCTCAAAATGTTGCAACGCATACAACATAGCCAAAGTCTCCTTTTCAATAGTGGAATAGTTTAGTTGATGTTTGTTAAATTTCCGGGAAAAATAACAAACCGGGTGACTGACACCATCGTGATCTTCCTGTAATAACACCCCTCCAGCTCCCACCCCGCTGGCATCCACCTCCAGCTGGAACGGCAGGGAGAAATCTGGAGCAGAGAGAACAGGGGAACTGCATAAGAGAGCTTTAACACCATCAAATGCATTTTGACAATCAGCTGTCCAAATGAATGGTTTGGACGGGCTACACAGGCTAGTGAGAGTGCCTAGTAGTAGGCACTGGAAAAGTTGTGATTGCAGATATTTTTGCATCCACCGGACGCACTTGGCCTTGTCCTACCTGCTTACCAAGATAGGTAACCGTAGCCTTGCCGAACTCACACTTGGCAAGGTTAAGGGTCAGGGAGGCTCCAGCTAAGCGGTCAAAGACAGTTTGTAAGGTTGTCATGTGGTCACGCCAGTTGGTCGAATAAACAACCAGGTCATCGAGATAGGCATTACAATTTGGAACACCAGCCAGGACTAGGGTCACCAGTCGCTGGAAAGTGGCCGGGGCATTACGCATTCCAAAAGGCATTACAGTATATTGCAAAAAATTGTCAGGAGTAACAAACGCCGAGATTTCCGAGGCACGGGGGGTCAAAGGGACCTGCCAGTAACCCTTTAACAAATCTAGTTTGCTAACATAGGTGGCAGATCCAAGGTTGTCAATACAATCTTCCATGCGGGGCAGTGGGAAGGAATCCGGCACGGTGACAGCATTTACCTTTCGGAAATCAGTACAAAATCTAGGAGTTCCATCCGATTTGGGAGCTAACAAGCAAGGTGAACTCCAGGGACTGCAACTTGGCTTGGCTAAACCATGTTTTAACAAATAGTCAACCTCCTGTTGCATCATGGCCCTCTTGGTGATGTTAACACGGTATGCATGTTGCTTGATAGGCACAGCATTGTTAACATTAATATCATGGGCCAATACAGAAGTACAGGAGGGAACATCACCAAACAGAGCCATGTAGGCCTGAATCAAATTTGTGATGTCCTCTCGCTGCTCCTCAGGTAAGTGTGCTAAGTGAGTGGGCAGGTTCAATAACATCTCAGTGTTGGACAATCTAGCACCCTGATGGGCTGCATTGCGCAACTCTAAGCCATCTACATCCTCACCACTAACGTCAGGAGAGTCCGGAACTATTGGAGTTGAGGCAACAGCAGAGACGGCCAGTCCGGCTGTCTGGTCTGAGGTCTTCACCTGCACACTATCTCTGGAAAAATATGGTTTAAGCATATTGATGTGGCAAACACGAGAGTGACGTTTACGATCAGGGGTGCGAACTACATAGTCTGTATCACTTATTTTCTTGTCTATTGCATACGGTCCGGAAAAACGAGCGGAAAGAGCAGAACCAAGGATAGGTAACAGGACTAGAACCTTATCACCTGGTTGGAAAGATCGAGAAACAGCTTTCTCGTCATAGTGCCGTTTCATAGTTCTCTGGGAAGAAGAGAGCGCTTCTTTTGCGAGAGAGCACGCCTGATGCAGTCGCTCTCGAAACTGGCTAACAAAATCTAGAACATTAGTGGGTGTGCTGGCACCCTTTGACATGAACCGTTCTTTAAGAACTTTCAGAGGCCCTCTAACAGTGTGCCCAAAAACGAGCTCAGCAGGACTGAAACCAAGAGACTCCTGTATGGTCTCTCGCGCAGCAAATAGAACAAGGGGGACACCCTCATCCCAATCTTTCTCTGTGTCTAAGCAATATTTACGCAGCATGGACTTTAAGGTCTGATGCCAACGTTCTAGAGCCCCCTGAGTTTCAGGGTGGTAGGCACTGGACACTATATGTCGGATACCCAGGGACTGTAACACTTGCTCAAATAACCTAGACAGGAAGTTGGTGCCTTGGTCAGTTTGTACTACCTTAGGCAGTCCAAACGTGGAGAAGAACTTCGTCAAAGCCTTAATTATTACAGGCGCTGTAATTCTGCGAAGAGGGATAGCCTCAGGGAAACGGGTGGCGGTACACATTATTGTCAACAAAAACTGATTGCCGGCTTTGGTCTTTGGCAACGGACCAACACAGTCAACTATGACATGTTCAAATGGTTCACCGACCGCTGGTATAGGACAGAGGGGAGCAGGTGGAATTACCTGGTTTGGCTTTCCGGTGATCTGACAAGTACTACAGGTACGACAGTACTGTGCTACATCGGACTTCAAACCGGGCCAAAAGAAATGTTGAAGTATTCTGTTGTATGTTTTAGTGACTCCCAAGTGTCCAGACCAAGGGTGGTCATGGGCCAAGAACAGTACATGCTGACGATAAACTGCAGGGACAACAATCTGATAAACAGTGCTCCAGTCTGGTACCTGATCTGGTAGCCCTATCTCCGATTGTGCATGCTCTGCCAGTCTAGTACCATGGGACCTCCATGTATGCATCAAAACTCCTTCATCCACAAAATAAGAATGCAACTCTCTCCTCTGTTCTGTTTCAAGAGAAGAGAAACATTTTGCAAGAGAAGGGTCAGCCTTCTGGGCAGTAATTAGCATTTCACGAGTAACGGGTAACTTCAATGCGTCGGATCTAGTTACAGTTGTCTGTGGGGGTACCTTACTATGAGTCGGTGGTTTGTCAGCAATATCAGAAGTTGGAGCCAGCAACTCCTCCCTGACAAAGGCTGAAGCAAAAACAGAGTCAGACAAATTAATTTCATCACCTCTCTTTTTCAATTGAGCCCGAGTGACAACACTTGCAGAAAAAACTTCATGGAAGTTCTGTGACAAGTCATCAGGCAGATAATCTGTGTCTGGCTGATCCAACACTTCCAGCACAGTGTTCACCTGTCCTCCAGCTAAATCATTTCCCATGATAAAGGAAATGCCTTTAACTGGCAAGGAAGGTCTCACCCCTATTTTAAAGAAACCAGTGACCAAATCAGATTGTACATGAATACAGTGTAACGGGGCTGGCACGAAACCCATCTCAATACCTTGAACTAGGACACTAGAACCACAGGAAGATTTCTCAGACAGAGGTAGTACATCAGAGAGGATAAAGGATTGTGAGGCTCCAGTATCTCGTAAGATCTGAACTGTACACTGATCTTTTGGATCCCCTGTCAAGGAAACTAAACCCTTGGAAGTAAATGGCCTGAAACAAGGATCGAGAACATCCTGATCATTGTGCATCTGTTGATCGGAATCAGGTGCCATTTTAATCAGACCAACCCCTTTGGGTTGCCTAAAGTTCTGAGAGGACGGTTGCTGCTTACGTTTTAATGTTAAACAGTCAGAAATAACATGACCAGATTTATGACAGTAGTAACATGTCCGCTCCTCTTTTGAGCGTGGAGGTGACATTTTTGGTCGGGGGTGTGTGAATTCTGGATGGTTGGGGACAGAAGGTCTCTGAGAGAAATCATGGGGGAGAAACGAGTCACGCCTATCTACAAACACAGTTTTATGGGTTAGCGCAAGCTCATCAGCTAATACAGCAGCCTGCTGCAGAGTGGACACTTTCTGCTCACTCAGGTAAATTACAATACGCTCTGGCAAACGATTCTTAAACTCTTCTAATAGAATGAGTTCTCTGAGAGAGTTAAGATCTGAGGCCTTGCTTGCTGCACACCATTTATCAAAGAGAGTTCCCTTCTCTCTAGCAAACTCTACAAAGGTCTGGTTGACAGCTCTCTTGTGACTGCGAAACCTCTGCCTATAAGCTTCGGGCACAAGCTCATATGCACGAAGAATGGCAGCCTTCACAGTATCATACAGTAAACTATCTTCTAGGGAAAGTGTTGAACAAACCTCTTGGGCTTTACCAGTCAATTTGCATTGAAGCAACAAAGGCCAGACCTCTCTTGGCCAGCGCAATGAAGCAGCAATACGCTCAAACACATTAAAATAAGTATCAACTTCTGTCTCTCGGAACGGAGGCACCAAAGCAATGTGTTTACTTATATCAAAAGTATGTGATGAATAAGCTGTGGAGGAGGACATACCAGGGCCTTGTGGAGGAGTCGGTGTAGCAGAGTTGGATTCACTCCTTAGGACTTCCAGCTCCAACCTCCGCAGTCTGAGCTCTTTTTCCACTTCATGCTCAAGCTCCAACCTACGAATGTTAACAGCCCTTTAATTTTCTGCCTCAAGCTCCATTCTACGAAGCCGATACTCCGCCTCACGTGCTTGTGCCTTCTCCTGAGCCTCCATCTGGAGACGTGCTATTCTAACCTTGACCTGGGCCCCTTCTCGAGACCCAGTTGACACAGGAGAGGTCAAGTGAAAATGTGGCAATGTGACTTTCACACCTGCCTTCTCAGCACTTTCACCATGAGCTTGCTCCTCAGATACAGAAGGCTGTGCTTCGGTAGGTTCACCAGGAGGACTTGCATGTTCATCAGAGACCACAGGTAAAACAAGCGTCCCCTGCTCCAACAGCTTATCTACCACAAGACACCTGATATCCTGCTTAAGATGCTTCTGTTGAACCGAGAGTTTAAAATGTGTGGCAATCTCCACTAAGTCTGCCTTGCGGCAGCTATCTAGCGCTTCCCAAGTAGGATTGCTCAAGAATTTCCCCAGATCAAAAGTACTAACTGCCATTTTTACACAAATGCCATTTTTACACACAAATCAATTAATTACTATACAAGTGTAAACAAACACAGTTCACCAAATCCATCAACCAACAATTGAACACGGGTTACAAGATCCCGGATGAGCCCCCATTTATGTTACGACCCCTGTGTGTCTAGGGATGGGTATCGTTAGGATTTTATCGATACTACTACTCTTATCGATACTGCTTAACGGTTCGGTACTTTATCGATACTCTTATCGGTTCTTTTTGATTATTTTGCAAGAAAAAAAAACAATTAATTAAGAACAGAATCGACATTGCTTTATTATTCTTTTATATAACTATATAAATATAAATAAATATTATTTCTTCAGCAGCAACAGCAGCAGCAATGTTTAAAATGTGTCTGAATTATAGACTTTTTATAATTAACAACAAATGTAAGATAAAAAAGTTGGAGTCTGTTACGACCCCTGTGTGTCTAAGGGTAAAGGGCTGTAACATAACAGTTGGTTGACAGAAAAGATGGACCACGTTTGTAAACAACAATGATATTTATTGAGAGATGCAAAGGAAGCACATGTAGCTCAGGGGTGAGCCCAGGCCAAAACAACAAACAAACACCACTATACTCCAAATAAACCCAATCTAATCTATGGTAAAAGAAATTACATTACCTAAACTACTCTTACCTAACCAAAACAGGAGAAAACAATATCCAAAGGAAATGGCAGCTCACCCCATCTGTGCTTCCTGAGAAAGAGAGAAAAACACATTAATGATACATACAACAAAATGGAAACATAACAAAACAATCTATAGGTAACAATGCTCTCTCTGCGGCCATACAATCACAAAGGCACTTTCACTATTACAAAGGCCTATAAACAAAAAGGGATATTATCAAAGTACAATGCCACAAAATAACACTAGGCCTAGCCTCATGCCAGAGAGAGAGAAAGACTGAAGGGAGAAGCCATGTTTTAACAGGTGTGTGGTGGTGATCCATGATTGGGTGGTGTTGATTGAGTGTTGGAGTCTGGAAAACCATCCACCAATCGGTGCTGTGCTGGGTAATGGAAGGGCAGGCCTGGCAGGGACCAATGGTGGAGGGAACAATGGCTGGAGGGAGGAAAGAAAAATGGAGAACACACACACATGGAGACACACACTGGGGAATATATACATTGGGATGTAACAGAGTCATACAATACTATTTTGATTGACAGTCGATCTGCCAATTACGTCACACCGCTTGCACCCACCTCTTCTTCTTACCACCAATCGGAAGCTCTCGTTCGTTTATTTACTTCCACATTGACAAGTACCAGCGCTTATACATTACTGGCAAATGTCTTGTTGCACTTGTGGCAACGAGCGTTGTCCGCATCGACTTTAGTAAAATAGACCCAGACTTTTGAAGGTCTCGTTCTGTCCGCCATGATCAGAGCAGAGCTGTCTGTACTCTGTAGCCTACAACAGCACCCGTGTGTGTGTGTGTGTGTGTGTGTGTGTGTGTGTGTGTGTGTGTGTGTGTGTGTGTGTGAGTGTGTGAGTGTGTGAGTGAGTGAGTGAGTGAGTGAGTGAGTGAGTGAGTGAGTGAGTGAGCACAGCACAGCCGAGGGAGGAGAGATATAGAAAACGGCCAACAAGATTAGTTTGCGACGTTTAAATTCCTAAAAAAAAAACTCCATAATTTCTCGAGTACCGATAGCAGTACGGATGACGTCGGAGCTTATAAATACTCTGGTCTTTTCTAATATAGTACCGGTTCCCGTTTAGAACCGGGGTCCGGGGGTCATCCCTAGTCATGTCCTTCAGCTGTCTGTCACGTCATTCAGCTGTCTGTCATGTCCTTCAGCTGTCTGTCACATCCTTCAGCTGTCTGTCACATCCTTCAGCTGTCTGTCACATCCTTCAGCATCCTTCAGCTGTCTGTCACATCCTTCAGCTGTCTGTCACGTCCTTCAGCTGTCTGTCACATCCTTCAGCTGTCTGTCACATCCTTCAGCATCCTTCAGCTGTCTGTCACATCCTTCAGCTGTCTGTCACGTCCTTCAGCTGTCTGTCACGTCCTTCAGCTGTCTGTCATGTCCTTCAGCTGTCTGTCACGTCCTTCAGCTGTCTGTCACATCCTTCAGCTGTCTGTCACGTCTTGAAGACCCTGTCATGTCCTTCAGCTGTCTGTCATGTCTTGAAGACCCTGTCATGTCCTTCAGCTGTTTGTCATGTCTTGAAGACCCTGTCATGTCCTTCAGCTCGGGGCAGGCCTGTGTGTTCTACTGGTCGCAGCTAACGACAGACACCTGCTAATAATAACTAATTAGCCTAAACAAAGGCCATCCCACAACTATCACCACTGTGATGGACGGATGGATGGATTCATGGATGGATGGCATTCATATGGTGTGTTCACTTCTAGAAATGACACCACCTGGTTTTACCCGACGGCCTGAACTGCAATCAGGTGCATGTCTTGGACTTATGTTCAGGTGTGTATAATTCTATTTAAAGCCACTGTGTGTTTTGCATTTTAACTTGACATCGTCCTCCATCACTACACTACACTACACTACACTATTCTACACTACACTACACTACACTACACTACTGTCACAAACAGGTAATTTATGACAAATAGGGAGTCCACACGTGATAACAATTTAACAAAAAATGATTTATTTAAACCTATCTAAACAAACAAAAGCATAAGCACATGAACAATGACATTTTTGTATTAGAATCAGTGGTGAGTGCAGTGTGTGGATGAGTGAGTAAGTATGCTGTGGTGTGTGTTTGGTGTAAGTATCAGTGCTATAATATGTCAAAGGATGCAGCTTGGGTGTTGGTACAACCTGTGCCTGGGAGTGGAGAAAGCAGACAGAGAGGGAATTAGACAGAGACACATATATTCAGGAGCAGGCAGCTCTGCACTGCACAGGTGAGTCTCATACAGTTAACGAGCCACCCACTCCACCATGCTTCCTGGTGAGTCAGACTCTCCATTAGCAGGTAGAGTGGGGGTCGTCACACCCTCCCCCTAAAGAAAAGGGTTCTTCCCTATTAACAAATTACATTTTTATTTACAAGTGACTAACCAAACTAAATCAATACATAAACTCAAGTAACACAATATTGTGTCCCCTATATTCAAATAAAAATAAACATTGTTTTACCCTTCACCCATTCCCCTCACCATCCTGCCTCCGCTCTCAGCAACATAGGGCCCTAAGAAGCTATTTAAGAAAGCAGGAGACAGTAGGGTTTTAAAAGGTTCACATGACACACCCTATTTGCCCTCCTGCCTTTGGCAATAACATAATTCAGGTCAGACACCCGCCGCACAACAGTGTAAGGGCCTGTGAACTTTGCCTGAAAGGGAGACGTTACTACCGGCTATAAAAGCAAAACTTGATCGCCAGCCTTAAACTGCCTAAGCTCAGTGCGACGATCATAAAGGGATTTCATTTTTCCCTGAGACCTCCCCAACTTCTCCTTCGCACACTCAACAGACAAAAACAACCTGCGTCTGAAACCATTAACATAATCAACCAATTTCCGAGGGGGTTCTGTCATGTCCCAGCTGTCTTTCAACACAGCCATGGGACCACAGACTTTGTGACCAAAAACCAGGTCATTAGGGCTAAACCCTGTGCTCTCCTGGACTACCTCCCTGGAGGCCAATAGAAGCCAGGGCAGCCCCTCCTCCCAGTCACCCCCTAACTCCACACAATAGGAGCGCAGCAACGATTTCAACGTTTGATGAAAACGCTCTAACGCTCCCTGAGACTGGGCATGATACGCTGACGCTTTGTTGTGCCTGATGTGCAGTTGCCGGAGAACTGCCGCAAACATGTGTGAGGTGAAATTGGAACCCTGATCACTCTGAATGATCCTGGGTACCCCGAACACAGAAATGAACTGTGTCAGCGCCTTAACAACAGACTTTGTCGTTATTGACCTAAGCGGAAACGCTGCCGGGTATCTGGTCACCTGACACATTACCGTAAGCAAATACAAATGTCCCTGTTTGGAACGCGGCAATGGTCCAACACAGTCAATAATCAAATGTTCAAATGGCTGATCAACAGCAGGAATAGGAGAGAGCGGGGCCGGTGTGATGGTCTGACTCGGCTTCCCAGTTAACTGACACGTGTGACACGTTTTGATATATGCGGAAATATCACGTTTTAAACGGGGCCAAAAACAGTGTCTCAGCGCACGGTCATACGTTTTCCTCACTCCCTGATGCTCTGCCACATTGTCATGACAAGTCTGCAACACCAATGGACGAAATTGGCATGGTACCACAAACTGAAAAATGGGGTCACCCACGAAAGCATCCCCATGCGGTATCCACTTCTGAAACAATAAACCGTCATGAAGACAGTATCCCTGCGCCGAGCTACCTATGTCTTCAAACGGCACGGCTTTCTCAAACAGCTCTCGTAAAGCTGGATCATTCACCTGTTCTGCAACCAAATCAGCCTTCGACATGGACTGGAGTTGCTCAGGCAGAATCAAACCCACATGAAACGATTCAACACCTGTCGCCTGGGTAGCACCCTCTGTCACCTGCCGCTGTCATGGCACGTGTAACCGCACAGGTTGGATACACAATGACATCAGATGAAGTGTCCAACAAAGTTGGACTAGGTGACTTTTGGGTGACTACATTTGGGAGAGGCCCATCGGCCCACACTCGTACCCCGGCCAGATTGTTACCCAAAATGATGTCCACTCCATCAACAGGCAACTCAGCACGCACACCTATCTGCACATCACCATTCCCCAAACCTGAAACAAGATAAATGTTATGCACAGGAACAGGGAACACAGACATCCCCATCCCTCGAATCAAGATAACATCCCCGGTGTCAGAATCAATTGAAAAAGGCAACACCGACTCACGCACAAACAAATCGATTGAGCCAGTGTCCCGCAGTATCTTGACCGGCACCCTAACGTCACTGCCCTGTAAAGACACAAAACCATCAGAAAGAAACGCACCATACTCTTCTAGGCACGTCTGTCCTATGGTCTTAGCAGACGGTACCGATGGTGACACCATCCTTTGGGTGAGGGAATTGGCCTGCAGAGCAGGTTTTACTTGTGCCTTAAACCCACCCCTCGAGCCAAGAAGTGGGCACTCATCCTTCCAATGTCCAGAACGTTTACAGTAGTTACATGTTTTGACAGACGCCGGTGGCTGTCTACACCGTGTGTCAGACGCAGGTGGCTGTCTATACCGTGTGTCAGATGCAGGTGGCTGTCTATACCGTGTGTCAGACGCAGGTGGCTGTCTATACCGTGTGTCAGACGCAGGTGGCTGTCCAAACCCTGTGTCAGATGCAGGTGGCTGTCTATACCGTGTGTCACAATCACCCCTTCTCTCTGATCCAAACTTTGGACGAGGAGACAAATTCTCTCTGCTATGAGCCTTCTCTATAGCTAAACCACCGAAGTTACCCTTGTGAATCAATGCATACTCATCTGCCAATGCCGCTGCCTCCCCCGGCGTCACCGATCCCTGCTGTGTAATGTAAGTTGCCACATTTACAGGAACAGAGTTTTTAAACTGTTCTAATACCAGCAGATCAGAGAGTTGTTCAAAGGTATCGACACCAGATGCTACACACCAACGGGTAAACTGGGTACTCAAATCCCGTGAAAATTCAAGATGAGACTGTTTGTCCATTTTCTTCAACGTACGGAACCGCTGTCTGTACGCCTCAGGCAGGGGCGTAGCTGGGGGGGGGGGTAGCTTAGGATGATTCCAAGGGCCCAGCACTGGGGGGGGGGGGCCACATTTTTTTTTTTTTTTTTTTTTTTACTAGACATCACTCAGGTGTATTATTGATGCTCTCATTGATACTATGTTTGTTTCTGAAGTGTGTGTGTGTGTGTGTGAGATATATAGAGAGAGAGGGGGGGCTTTGGTAGACTATTGCATTGGACCATTCATTGAAGATGAACGCAATGCGACATCCTTTACTAGGCTCACCCACCAACAGTGCAGGTGCTGAACTGCTGATCCGAATGTATAGGTAAAAACCATATTATGCGTTTTCATCAAAAAATAATTGCCAAAAAAAATTCTGCTCGCGCGCTTACTGGGGGCATTCACTGGGGGCCTACAAATACATTCTTTCATGGGGCCCAGAATCTGGAGCTACACCCCTGGCCTCAGGTACAAGTTCGTACACCTTAAGCACTGCCGATTTCACCCGTACATAAACCTTACAGTCAATGCAGAGTATGCTTCCTGGGCTCTACCAGTGAGAACACACTGTAACATCATACAACTATCCTCACTACTCCAGTGCCTTGCATCTGTCAAACGTTCAAACAATGAAAAAAAAACATCTGGGTCCTTCTCATTAAACTGAGGAAGCAAACGAAGTTCACGTAAAACATCAAATTTACCCCCCTGAGACGTATCCCCAGTACCATCAGAACTGAGCCACTACACTACACTACACTACACTACACTACTCTACACTACACTACACTACACTACACTACACTACACCCGGCAGAGTTAATATGTTGCATCAGAGAGTTCCCAGCTCACCCCCTCTCTCTCTCTCTCTCTCTCTCTCTCTCTCTCTCTCTCTCTCTCTCTCTCTCTCTCTCTCTCTCTCTCTCTCTCTCTCTCTCTCTCTCTCTTTCTCTATCTCTATCTATCTATCTCTCTCTCTATCTCTCTCTCTCTCTCTCTCTCTCTATATATATATATATATATATATATATCTCTATCTCTCTCTTTCTCTCTTTCTCTCTCTTTATCTCTCTCTCTCTATCTCTCTATCTTTCTCTTTATCTCTCTCTTTCTATCTCCCCCCCACATTCTTCTGCCCATTCCCTCCTTCTCTCTATCTATGTGGTACAGTATGTGCCATTTATGTACATTTATGTACATGTGCGTGTGCGTGTGTGTGTGTGTGTGTGCTAATCTTTAGATGAGGGTCTGGTGGTTAAATCATGATGCATAGTCCAGGGTTGCTCTGGCCACTGTCATTAATCAGCATAGGGGCGGGGTACGTATCTGCTTTTTATCCATCTCTTAAATCAGTCACTGCAGCTATCGGCAGCACCCCCCACTGCCCCCCCCCCCCCTCCCCGCCGCCCAGCCCCCCCTGGGCCGCTGATTGAAGTGGCATTGTTTGGGAGACAAGCGGCGCTCAATCAATAGGCAGTCTCACTAAATTACCGTTTGCATGAAAAATGAAGGGCCGCCCAACCTGACTCCATTCAGCAGGGGATGTGTGCGTGTGTGTGTGTGTGTGTGACATGAGAGAGGCAGCGAGAGCTCTGTGTATGACAGCACATTGAGAGCTCTGTGTATGACAGCACATTGAGAGCTCTGTGTATGACAGCACATTGAGAGCTCTGTGTATGACAGCACATTGAGAGCTCTCTGTATGACAGTACATTGAGGGCTCTGTGTATGACAGTACATTGAGAGCTCTGTGTATGACAGTACATTGAGAGCTCTGTGTATGACAGCACATTGAGAGCTCTGTGTATGACAGCACATTGAGGGCTCTGTGTATGACAGTACATTGAGAGCTCTGTGTATGACAGTACATTGAGAGCTCTGTGTATGACAGTACATTGAGAGCTCTG
>NC_140182.1:75667428-75672495 GCF_963971535.1 Notolepis coatsorum
CTAAGGAATCGACCTATATTACTACCTATGCTAATATGTCTTTACTACTATGCACTCAAGACTGTAGCACTCAAGTTGTACCCTTCCTGCTGACTTGTTGTACACAACTTGTAAGTAACTTTGGATACAAGATAAATATTATATGAATATAAATATTCAGCTAAATGACTAAATGTAAATGTTATTATAGGAAGTCCCCGGGCTCCGAGGGTTCTGTGTATCAACGGGAATCCAGCAGGTATGCAGTGCAGGGAAGCAGGCCTCTCACTTCTGAGACAAGCTGCCCGACGCCTGCTCTACCTGAAAAAAGGGATTTCTATTAGTAATTTCTATTAGTGCTAATAAAGTTTTAGTATCACACGGTTTAAATGCCTTTTTTCGGAGGCCTTCCCACCAATGCCAAGAAAGCTCTCTACGAGGGAGGGGTGGTGTGTGGGGCAGGGGGGGAGTGGGGGGTAATCTGAGGGGTGGGGAGTGGGGGGGTAATCTGAGGGTGGTGTGTGGGGGGTAATCTGAGGGTGGTGTGTGGGGCAGGGGGGGAGTGGGGGGGTAATCTGAGGGTGGTGTGTGGGGCAGGGGGGGAGTGGGGGGGTAATCTGAGGGTTGGTGTGTGGGGCAGGGGGGGAGTGGGGGGGTAATCTGAGGGTGGTGTGTGGGGCAGGGGGGGAGTGGGGGGGTAATCTGAGGGTTGGTGTGTGGGGCAGGGGGGGAGTGGGGGGGTAATCTGAGGGTTGGTGTGTGGGGCAGGTTGGGGAGTGGGGGGGTAATCTGAGGGTTGGTGTGTGGGGCAGGGGGGAGTGGGGGGGTAATCTGAGGGTGGTGTGTGGGGCAGGGGGGGAGTGGGGGGTAATCTGAGGGTGGTGTGTGGGGCAGGGGGGAGTGGGGGGTAATCTGAGGGTTGGTGTGTGGGGCAGGGGGGGAGTGGGGGGTAATCTGAGGGTTGGTGTGTGGGGCAGGGGGGGAGTGGGGGGGTAATCTGAGGGTGGTGTGTGGGGCAGGGGGGGAGTGGGGGGTAATCTGAGGGTGGTGTGTGGGGCAGGGGGGGAGTGGGGGGGGTAATCTGAGGGTTGGTGTGTGGGGCAGGGGGGGAGTGGGGGGGTAATCTGAGGGTTGGTGTGTGGGGCAGGGGGGGAGTGGGGGGTAATCTGAGGGTTGGTGTGTGGGGCAGGGGGGAGTTGGGGGGATGGGGGGGGGGGGTAATCTGAGGGTGGTGTGTGGGGCAGGTTGGGGAGTGGGGGGGTAATCTGAGGGGTTGGTGTGTGGGGCAGGGGGGGAGTGGGGGGGTAATCTGAGGGGTTGGTGTGTGGGGCAGGGGGGAGTGGGGGGTAATCTGAGGGTTGGTGTGTGGGGCAGGGGGGGAGTGGGGGGGTAATCTGAGGGGTTGGTGTGTGGGGCAGGTTGGGGAGTGGGGGGTAATCTGAGGGTGGTGTGTGGGGCAGGGGGGGAGTGGGGGGGTAATCTGAGGGGTTGGTGTGTGGGGCAGGGGGGAGTGGGGGGGTAATCTGAGGGTGGTGTGTGGGGCAGGGGGGAGTGGGGGGGTAATCTGAGGGTTGGTGTGTGGGGCAGGGGGGGAGTGGGGGGGAGTGGGGGGGGGGGGTAATCTGAGGGTTGGTGTGTGGGGCAGGGGGGGAGTGGGGGGGGTAATCTGAGGGTGGTGTGTGGGGCAGGTTGGGGAGTGGGGGGGTAATCTGAGGGGTTGGTGTGTGGGGCAGGGGGGGAGTGGGGGGTAATCTGAGGGGTTGGTGTGTGGGGCAGGGGGGAGTGGGGGGAGGTGGGGGGGGGGGGTAATCTGAGGGTTGGTGTGTGGGGCAGGGGGGAGTGGGGGGGTAATCTGAGGGTTGGTGTGTGGGGCAGGGGGGGAGTGGGGGGGTAATCTGAGGGGTTGGTGTGTGGGGCAGGGGGGGAGTGGGGGGTAATCTGAGGGGTTGGTGTGTGGGGCAGGTTGGGGAGTGGGGGGTAATCTGAGGGGTTGGTGTGTGGGGCAGGGGGGAGTGGGGGGTAATCTGAGGGTGGTGTGTGGGGCAGGGGGGAGTGGGGGGTAATCTGAGGGTTGGTGTGTGGGGCAGGGGGGGAGTGGGGGGAGTGGGGGGGGGGGGGGGGTAATCTGAGGGTTGGTGTGTGGGGCAGGGGGGGAGTGGGGGGGAGTGGGGGGAGTGGGGGGGGTAATCTGAGGGGTTGGTGTAGGGTGACGCACAGCAGTGTTTAATCCACGAGGACAGAGAGAGAGAGAAATAGAAAGAGAGAGAGAGCTGGAGAGAGAGAGGGGGAGAGAAGGGGAGGGAGAGAGAGATGGGGAGATAGATAGAGAGAGAAGGGGAGAGAGAGAGGGAGAGGGAGAGAGAGAGAGATGGGGAGATAGATAGAGAGATAAGGGGGGAGAGAGGGAGAGAGAGAAGGGGGAGAGAGAGAGACGGGGAGGGAGAGAGAGAGGGATGGAGGGGGAGCGATAGAGAGAGAGAAGGGTGGCGAGAGAGAAATATATAGAGAGAGAGGACGGATCCAACTTCCCCAACATCCTTCCCCATCTCACAGAGGAAGAAGTGATGCAGGGAAGGCCATGTGAGGAGCCCAGCCACAGTGTTGGCAAATGAACACCATTTAAAATCCATAAAGCCGTTATTGTGCATAATACCTTATGAATATATTATGTGCGCGCATGAGGAGCTGTTAGGTGTCAGTTTGTGTCGCGTGGCGTGTGCTTGTGTGTGTGTCACACCGGGGTTTGATATTATACAGCGCAATAATTGGTGTCTGCGATTGAGTGGATTTTATCTATCATTTTTACAAAAACAGCAGCCCATCGCAGTGACTGAGTGTATTGTTGTGTGCGTGGAGCGTGTGGGGAAAGTGCTATTAGTCTATTTATGGATCAGGCGCGGTCGTTATCAGTCACAGACTGACGCTCGCCGTAGACAGCATCATCTGGACCCTCGTGTTGCTTTTAATGATTTTCCTGTTAAAGATGTCAGTGTCATGTAGCACTTGTTATTTCACAGTCGTCCCGGCAACCCGGAGATGAAATTGGTCGGGAAAACGGGTTTTGGCGGCAACCGAGTAGATTTTGATAAAAATGTTAATTTGATGTAAATCCCAATATTTATTCTTTCACTTAAAACGAGGGAGATGGGGGAGAAAAAAAGACGCTAAACACATTATCTCTGTATTTCCTGTGTCTTGTCTGTTGTGGCACCAGCCGGCGGCTCATAAATAACCCGCGTAGATAATAGTCTTCAACGCCAAATACATTTTCAGTCTTGATATTTATTCAAGCCGTCCTCTGTTTTATACAATCCGGAGTATTAAAAGATTGATTCAATTTTGTGTTTTGGAATAAAATGCAAACAAAAACATCATGCTTCTTCTTTTCTCCAGACAGAGAATGTGCCGTGGTTTGTGTTGTATTCCGGCCTGAGAGAGGGGGGGGGGGTGAGAGAGAGAGAGGGAAGGGGGGGTGGTGTAGAGAGAGAGAGAGAGAGAGAGAGAGGGGGGTCGTAGGAGAGAGAGAAATAGAGAGGGAGAAAGAGGGAGGGAGAGCTGAGACTGGGAGGGTAGGTTTAGTGTGGGTGAGAGAGAGAGGGGGAGAGAGAGAGAGAGAGAGAGAGAGAGAGAGAGAGAGAGAGAGAGAGAGAGAGAGAGAGAGAGAGAGAGAGAGAGAGACAGTTGAGACTGGGAGCATAGGCTGTTGTGTTGTTTAGTGTATGGGTAAGAGAGAGAGGGGGGAGATATAGAGGGGGGGGGAGAGAGAGATAGAGAGATACGTGGGAGAGGGAGAGAGATAGAGAGGGAAAGATAAATATATAGATATAGAGAGAGAGAAGCTCTCTATTTTAGGTTAGGTTTTCTTGTACAGCCTACGGCCTACTGTATCTACATAAGACAGATACATTCTTTATTTTCCTCTGGAAGGCTACTTGTTTCCACACAGTTCCATACAGTAGAGACACATCACAGCCTGTACACACAGTTCCATACAGTAGAGACACATCACAGCCTGTACACACAGTTCCATACAGTAGAGACACATCACAGCCTGTACACACAGTTCCATACAGTAGAGACACATCACAGCCTGTACACACAGTTCCATACAGTAGAGACACATCACAGCCTGTACACACAGTTCCATACAGTAGAGACACATCACAGCCTGTACACACAGTTCCATACAGTAGAGACGCATCACGGTGCCATTAAGCACACATAAGTAGAAACATTGAACACAGACAAAAGAATGCAGTTAAACACACTAGGACTAAATACTAAACACAGGGGCGACAGTGGCTCGGGAGGTAGAGCAGTCGTCTGGCAATCCGGAGGTTTCCGGTTCGATTCCCGCTCCTCCCGGGCAGCGTGTCGAAGTGTCCTTGAGCAAGACACTTAACCCCTAACTGCTCCCGATGAGCAGGTTGGCACCTTGCATGGTTGCCTCCGCCGTCGGTGTGTGAATGTGTAAGTGAATGGGTAAATGTGAGTAACAAATTGTAAAGCGCTTTGGATAAAAGCGCTATATAAAAAAAGCAGCCATTTAAACACAGTCACACGTGACACCGCTCTGGGTCTGTGGTGGGACAGACCGCTCTGGGTCTGTAGTGGGACAGACCGCTCTGGGTCTGTGGTGGGACAGACCGCTCTGGGTCTGTGGTGGGACAGACAGACCGCTCTGGGTCTGTGGTGGGACAGACAGACCGCTCTGGGTCTGTGGTGGGACAGACAGACCGCTCTGGGTCTGTGGTGGGACAGACAGACCGCTCTGGGTCTGTGGTGGGACAGACAGACCGCTCTGGGTCTGTGGTGGGACAGACAGACCGCTCTGGGTCTGTGGTGGGACAGACAGACCGCTCTGGGTCTGTGGTGGGACAGACAGACCGCTCTGGGTCTGTGGTGGGACAGACAGACCGCTCTGGTCTGTGGTGGGACAGACCGCTCCTCTCTCCCCACAGCCATTGGAGGCTCTCGGCTCCAGAGACCTGGTTGAGTTTATAATGTACTTTCTTAATGAGACCTCTGTCGTTACAGCCGGGGTTCAGAGGTTAAACCATCTACGCTGATGTAAAGGTTACTGTCTGC
>NC_140182.1:75672695-75687695 GCF_963971535.1 Notolepis coatsorum
GGATTTTTGCTAGACAGGATAACTTGGAGATTGGTCTGTAATTATTTAGGTCACTTTTATCCCCCCCTTTATGCAAGGGGGTCACATGGGCTGTTTTCCAGGCAACAGGAACCACACCTGTTAGTAGTGAAAGATTAAATATGTGTGTTATTTGCTCTGAAACCAATGGTGCAGCTAGTTTGAGGGAAAAATGATCCAAGCCATCCTCTCCAGTTGATGTCCTGGTATCAATGGCTTGAAGTGCCTCAAGAACAGAGTTTACAGACAAGGGTTGTAAATTAAACTGAAAATCATTTCCTATCTGCACAGGGAATGTACAGGGCTCCTGATCCTGTCCACCAGGTGGCCCTACATGGCTATTCTCAAATAGATTACCAGCTTCGATAAAATGTTTGTTTATGGCTAAACAGACCTCTTTTTGTTTTCCGAGATCAAGGATTCACCCTTTCTAATATCTGTAGGGAGGGAAATTGTGGTTCTGGTCTTATTTAAATGTACCGCCTTCCAAAACTTAGCAGGATCTGAGTAGGAGCTGGTTACTAGTTCTAAGTGATACTCAACTTTAGCCGTTCTCACAGATGCTGTACATTTATTTCTGAGCTGTCTAAATGCTGCCCAGTGTGACTGATCACCAGAGCGTCTGGCAAGTGACCAGGCTCTATCTCTCTCCTTAAGCAAGGCAGATAATTCAGGTGTGAACCAAGGTATTAATCTATTTTTTTATTCTAAGCCTTTTATAAGGTGCATGTTTATTAGCAATTGAGAGAAAGTTTTTTGAAAAAAAGTTGAGTGCTACTTCGACATCGGGAATCTCCAATGTGTAGTGGATGTCGCTGTGGAATAGGTCAATTAGAAAAGCCTGATCACTAACGTTTTTCACATTCCTTTTGTTGATAGTGCGAGACTGTGATTTCTCTAATCGAGAGTTTCTAACACAAGCTATAGGACAGTTGTAACTGAGGGGTACAATTCCCTGACTGTATTGAATAAGTATGGTATCATTAAACCACTACTGTCTTATGTACATTACTACTGGCCATACAGTACACAGGTATATGAGATGAACACCTCCACAATGACACGGTTCCACAACAAATATGGGTTAGAATAATATTTATTAGCAGCACGAAGATTATCTTACATTACTTGAGAATTAGAGTCGCGCTTGTAAGGCGAAGAATGTGCATGAATAGGTCAAGAGCGTAAGTCCATTAGAATATTACGCAGGAGATAATGAATACCACCTGTATCATAGGAATTATATCTATGGTACACTAGTAGGGCAGCGGGAGATACTAGTAGGGTCCCTCCGGTTGTAGGCCAGCAGGGGAGAGGATTTGTCGGTAATGAAAGTCTGGGTCAACGAGGGATAAGGAGACTCCAGGTACAGGAGACAGTGCAATAATCTCTTGATCCGCAGACGAACAACAGCTATTCTCCGGTATGCAGTGCCGCATGGAAGAAAGCTAGCCAGCCTCAGGCGTCCTAGAGGCGGGCTCGACGATGCTCCTCACAGGGTAAATCCCACACAGTTGTGGGTGTAGACGATTCTCCGCTCCATCAGATACAGGACCAAAGCAAATATAATCCAGCCGAAAAGGGCTCTGTAGTCGTCGGGTAGGTTATCCAGTGTACATATCCACACGGTCCTCGTCTAGGGCTCCTCGGATGACGGCACCAGGTTAAGCCGCCCAGCCTGGATAAGCACACTAGCTAGGTACGAGGAAGCGTTGGTAATGCTGGTCACTGTAGAACGGTAGCCGCACGATACACTATACATAAATAGACTATTACTGAATAATAGAATAGGTCGAACTCGACGGTACAGCGTTAAACTCTGACACTTCAGCTATCAATTCGCACGCGGTCTCAAGGCTCTATTTTGGGGCAAAACGGGCCCACTTCACAGCACGTTGTATCGTGGTGTGAGGCTTCAACTTATTGGGTAACATACTTCTGTATTCACCTGCGCCGTATTTATACGTTAGGTGAACAAACTAGTACCAGCCTTATTTCTGTCTCGTATTCTTGCGCAGAACCGGGCATGTCCAGGCATGTCTTGGCGGTGACTTTGAACTAGACATTGGGGGTATGGCCGTGGCGCCTAGGGGATCGCTGTCCAATAGGAGAACTAAATATTATGGTCTGTACTAGGTAAAAGGGATATTCCGTGTATATGTACAAAGAATACACAAGGGATATCAGACGATATACAAATACTATGCAATATATATCAAGTAATAAATATATATATTCGGTTTAATCTGATCCTTCGTAACAACAGTGATCACTGACAAAAAACACCACACGCACTAATTGTATCAGTCTTATTAGAAAACATTCTACTACTAGAATGTATACTATACTTGACCTAGATTTTTTTTTTGATTTGGCCTGGTGGGTTCAGTAACCAACTGAGATAAGCCAATGCTACTACTAATGTCTCTAAGATGGTTTGAATCATTACTAAGCCAATAAATATTAAAATCCCCTAGAACTATCAGCTCAACATGAGTACTGAGATAGTAACTCTGCTATCAATAGAGTTAACATCGGCTGATGGGGGTCTATAGACTCCAATAACATTAACAGAATTATTGGGTCCCAAATAAATTTTTTAAACAAGAATTTCAAAACATTTTGGTTGTGAGTGTGTGAGTGAGAGTCCAACTATGCCTGCTGGTCCAATTCTACACCGACATAATACAAAACATCCTCACCTCATCCATCACAGTCTGGTACGGTTCCACTGACAAACACACCAAACACAAACTTCAACGCATCACCAAGACAGCCTCCAAAATAATTGGCTGCTCCATCTACACCTCACGCAGTCACCCGCTCTGGTAAAATAGTCAACGATCCCTCCCACCCAGCACACCACATATTCCAGCGCATGCCCTCAGGTCACCACAGGTCAATTCTAACTAAACACACACGCTTCAAGAACAGTTTTTTCCCCACAGCAGTCCGAACACTAAACACCCTGGCCCGCCCCCCCCCCCCCTTGCACAGACGGGCAAGCATCCAAACTGAACCGAACATGAATTGAACTCACACTGACACTTGTTATATGTGACTGTCCTGTATGTATTTATTGTGGGGAGTGGGAGAGGGGCGTGTTTCATGTTGATGTCCCAGTGGTTAATTAACATGCTGTACCGCCAACAATTACCACCAACCATAGTTGTGTGGCATTAAAGTATCTTGTATCTATCTCTCTCTCTCTCTCTCTCTCTTTCTTTCTTTCTTTCTTTCTTTCTTTTTTGCCCTCTTTCATTCTCCTCTCACCCTTTCCTCCCTCTCTCTTTCTCTCTTACTCGCCCACTTACTCACGCTCTCCCCATCGTGTGTGTGTGTGTGTGTGTGTGTGTGTGTGTTGAGCCGTTGGATAATACCAGGCGTTGAGTTGACTCTCTGTTCTGTTCTGTGTTCTGAGCTCCAGACAGAGGGGCTGCTTGTTCAGGGCCTTCCCCAGGCGAGGAGAGGGGAGAGCGGGTACAAAGAGGAAAGGTGACCCCTGGGGCCCGGGGCCTCTGTTCTCACATCACCGGGCCAGGATGAGGTCAGCTGTATGGGTTGATGATGGGCTACTTTAGGGCTCTGCTCTCTGGGACAGCCTGGACCTCTATTGAGGAAACATCTCTCTCTCTCTCTCTCTCTCTCTCTCTCTCTCTCTCTCTCTCTCTCTCTCTCTCTCTCTTTCTCTCTCTTTCTCTCTCTCTCTCTCTCTCTCTCTCTCTCTCTCTCTCTCTCTCTCTCTCTCTCTCTCTCTCTCTCTCTCTCTCTCTCTCTCTCTCTCTCTCTCTCTCTCTCTCTGAGTTAGGGTACACCACCATGCCCCTAGTCAGTCTACACCACCATGCCCCTAGTCAGTATACACCAACCTGCCCCTAGTCAGTCTACACCAGATAGCAGCTAGCACCACTCAGATAGCAGCTAGCACCACTCAGATAGCAGCTAGCACCACTCAGATAGCAGCTAGCACCACTCAGATAGCAGCTAGCACCACTGAGATAGCAGCTAGCACCACTCAGATAGCACTAGCACCACTCAGATAGCAGCTAGCACCACTCAGATAGCAGCTAGCACCACTCAGATAGCAGCTAGCACCACTCAGATAGCAGCTAGCACCACTCAGATAGCAGCTAGCACCACTCAGATAGCAGCTAGCACCACTGAGATAGCAGCTAGCACCACTCAGATAGCAGCTAGCAACACTGAGATAGCAGCTAGCACCACTCAGATAGCAGCTAGCACCACTCAGATAGCAGCTAGCACCACTCAGATAGCAGCTAGCACCACTCAGATAACAGCTAGCACCACTCAGATAGCAGCTAGCACCACTCAGATAGCAGCTAGCACCACTCAGATAACAGCTAGCACCACTCAGATAGCAGCTAGCACCACTCAGATAGCACCACCATGCCCCTAGTCAGTCTACACCACCACCATGCCACCATTCTATTCTATATGCTAGCCTACCCCTGATAATATGATTGCCTACATTTAATTAATTAATTACCGGAATACATATAAGTTACCGTGAATACCTATATGGTAACGGTATTCCTGGTAACCTCTCTTTTTCACAAGTAACCGGAATACATATCAATATCTAAAGTTACCGTGAATACCTATCAGGTAACGGGAATACCTATTTAGGTAACCAGGAATACCTATGCAAGGTATTCCTGGTACCTCAAGGTATTCTCGGTTACCCATAGGTTACGGGAATACCTTTCTCCAGTTACCGGGAATGCTTTACAGATCTCTCTCTCTCTCTCTCTCTCTCTCTCTCTCTCTCTCTCTCTCTCTCTCTCTCTCTCTCTCTCTCTCTCTCTCTAGAAAGGAGTCCTGTCATTATGCTGTTCCTTTTCTTTTTGCTTTCATTTGAGCAGCTTATACGTATATCGTTGCCTCACTATCTCTTTATCCAGGTTATAATGTGTTAAATGTGTATTTATCATTCTGTTGGTGAAAAGGTCAATGACAATTAAAGATGCTTTGTGTAATTGTAGTGAATTGTAGAAATGATGGTTAGTTAGTTAGTTAGTGTGTTAGCTAGCTAGTTAGTTACTTAGTCGAGTAGAGATGATTGTTAGTGTGTTTGTAACTGCAGCTATGGTTAACAGTTGGTTAATATAGTTATATTAGTTTACAATTTTATATGCTTATTTTTTGCATATTAATAATAATACACACGATTGTATTTCATTGTATTTCTTATGGGTTTATATAAGATATATGAGTGGCGCACAATTTCTATTTGTTTGTGCAATTATTTTAGTCTCACGAGACTTGGTCCACTTGGTATCCGGTGACGTGTTTCCGCCTTCCTTCTCTTGAGTTTCGACATGACTGTGGGTGGATTATTGACTTTCCTGTCAATCCCAACAAGTAAAAGACAATCTACCAAGACAACCTAACAAGACAATCTACCAAGATAAGGATTAAAGACATAACACCAGAACGCATCGATGTTCTCTTATACTGGCACGCAGCCAATAAGGTATTGATTTTTATGGATGATGATTTGGTATATGTGACAGTTGATGTTCTAACTACGGTTTTAATGGACTTTCAATGTTAATGGTATCATTTGTATGCATTTGTATGTTGTACAGATTTTATGTTTTGGATGGAGATTGGACAAAGCTTCATTAAAATCTGTACACAAAATCTACTTGTGTAATGCGTTGTGCCCGGAGGATGTCACAGTAAAATATTAACTGTCCACACGAAGCAAGTGAATGGAAGATGGCGCCGGTCTTCGTCTCGCTTGTCATGAAGCAGCGTGTGGGATGGATCAAGGTGTAAAACCACAAGATGGCGCCGGTGTTCAAGTCAACGCTCATCAAACAACAGCATGTGGAATGACGCCATCTGCGTAAAGGTTTAAACTCACATTCTTCACCATATATTTGCAAAAGCCATAAGGTTGGACACTTATAAGAAGTAGGACCACACACATTGACAGTGTTGTGAAGAAGGCACGACAACGCCTCTACTTCCTCAGGCGCCTAAGGAAGTTCCAAGTCAGTCAGAAGATCCTTAGGAACTTCTACTCATGTACAATAGAGAGCATCCTGACCGGCAACATCACCTCCTGGTTTGGGAATAGCACTGCACAAGACCGTAGCAGACTACAAAGAGTGACACGTTCAGCCGAACGCACAATTGGAGGGGGGCTTCCCACCCTCCAGAACATTTACAACAAGCGGTGCAAGGGGAAGGCTAAGAGAATTATTAAGGACTCGAGCCACCCGAACAACTGCCTCTTTGAACTGCTGCGGTCAGGCAAGCGATACCGGAGTCTTAAGGCGAGCACAGAAAGACTCAGAAGAAGCTTCTATCCCCAGGCCATCAGGCTGCTAAACGAACAATAATCACTATGCAACAACCATCAAATGCACACAGCACACACACCCACACGCACACGCACACACTCACTCAAACAAACAACACACTGCAGCACCCACTCTCCACACTTTAGATCACACAAACACACTTACACTTTATATTTATTGATAAAGGATTTGCACTACAACTCGTACACCTACTGTGAATTGTACCTAAATTGCACCTCGTCCCATTTCTCCATTTCTGCCTTGCACTATATAGTATTGTATATTAGTACACTGCACAGTATTGTATATTGTATGGTAACTACGTCTATTCTGCATCGAACATTGTACATATGTCTAAACTGAACACTGTGACCTAATTTTTTTTACTTCTAATTTTACTATGTTATTTTATTTCATACTTATCTTGTCTTGCACAGTCTCTGGAGCGCAACAGTAAGAAGCATTTTGTATAAAAGTATTCTGTACTTCTGTATGACAACTATTAAAGAAACTTGAAAACTTGAACTAGTGTTCTAACAAATGGTAATATTGTAAATGTACTAGAATGGTGAGAGAAGTGAGACAGAACCACAAGGTGTCGCCTTTGTCCATGTGTTTTTTGAAGCATCTTACTTTCTGTAGCCTAGATCCCCATTCATGCATGTATTGAAATAAGTGCTTTGATGTTTAAGATTGCAATTTCATTGATCAACCTTATTTGATACATATAGGTTAAAGGGGAGTTTAGCCTACATTAGTAAAGTAAAGTCTGATTAAATAAGTAAACTAGCCTGGTATAAATAAGTCAACCAGCCTAGTTAAATAAGTAAACTAGCCCGGTATAAATAGTCAACCAGCCCAGTTAAATAAGTAAACTAGCCCAGTTAAATAAGTCAATCAGCCCAGTTAAATAAGTCAACTAGCCTGGTCAAGATAAGTCAACCTGCCTAATTAAATAAGTAAACTAGCTTGGTTTAATTAATTAATCCTTTTCGTCATAGTCCTCGACAATGCGCTCAGGAAGGCCATCAATGGACGGGAGCAGGAACTTGGTCTCACAATAACCCCAAGGAGATCGAGACGACACCCCGCCATAGTCTTAACAGACCTTGACTACGCGGACGACATCAGCCTGCTCTCTGACCATGTGGAGCAGGCACAGGAACTCCTGTGCAGAGTGGAGACTGAGTGTGCCAAGGTTGGCCTTAGGCTAAATGCCAAGAAAACCGAGGTCATAATGTATAACATCCTCCAGGATCATCCACCTCTAAGGACAACAGGAGGCTCTGCTCTAAAGGAAGTCGTGATTTCAAATACCTGGGCTCGTGGGTCAACTCGTCCGAGCAAGACCTTAAAGGGAGGAAGGCGCTTGCGTGGAGGGCTCTGAACGGCATGATCAGTGTGTGGAAATCCAACCTCCCCCGTCAAATCAAGCTCAACTTCTTTCATGCAACAGTTGAGTCTGTCCTTTTGTATGGCAGTGAATGCTGGACCTTGAAGCCCACCCTGCAGAAGTCCTTGGATGGGTGCTACACCAGAATGATGCGTGTGGTGCTCAACATAAACAGGGATGAGCATGTCACTAATGCAAACTTGTATGGGGGGGTGCTAAAGGTGAGCGATAAAGTGGCAGTCAGGAGAATGAGGCTGGCAGGTCACTGCCAGAGACACCATGATCTGCCAACCAGCAAACTTGTGCTGTGGGAACCAACACACGGGCATCGATCACGAGGACGTCCCACATTAACCTACGTGGACGTACTCAGGAGAGATGCGGGAACAGAATGCACCGGCGAGCTAGCCAGATGCATGGAGGATCGGGATGACTGGGAGCACCGATGGAGGGCCCGTCCGAGGACGACCTAGATATAACTAAGCAATTAATTAGGTAATCGCACATCAAGTAATAATAGTAAGGCTTATACACTTATTATCCTCACATATTAACTTGACATTTACATATAGCCTTCAACATGTCACGTAAAGGAAATATTACTGAGCTAGAACAAGAGGATGATACAATAGCTCAAAAGGAACAGATTATCGAACAGGTTAAAGATAAACCCAGAAACAAAGAAGATTCCCAAGAGCAGCCCGAAAAATGTAAAGACGCTGAAAGGAATACAAGAAAAAGTGAAAGAATCATAACTCTGACAGAGAAGGGCAGAGAGATGCAATAGGAGAAAATTATAGGACTCCAGCGAAGGTTCCAATTCGTATATAAGGGATGGAAAATAAATGTGAGAGGCGCCAAGGAGATACTATTGCAAACTGAGACAGTAACTGAGGAACTCGAAACAGTCATTACTGAAACCCGTGGTTTCTCCGCTGACGTCCAGCGCGCATATGAAGAATTACGACAAGTTGACACGCCAGATCAGGAAACCCGTAGGAGAGTCGATCTGTGCTCCCAAACATCCATGTTCATCTGCAACAGAGCCTCAAGCCGACTGTATGGACATACACCTGAAGAAGAAGATGACTATCCTGAAGACGGTTCTCTATTCGAAGGAAGCAACCACTCTCTCTTCTCTAACTCAAAGAAGACCTCTGTACAATCAAATGGGTCCACAGTAAGACGTCAATAAGCTGCTGCCGATGCCACTGCAGGCCAAGCTGTTCTCAAGCTAACAAAAGAGCAAGACCAAGAACCACGAGAAATACAGCGGCTGGAAGAGGGAGCTAAAAAACAGATAGCCGAACAAGAAGCAGCAGCTGTTAAGCGTCGCTTGGAGAGAGAAACCGATTGCTTGGAGAGAGAAACAGATGAGTTGAAAAGAAGAATGCAGCAAGAGGAGGAGGAAGCTACAATCAAAGCTCAATTGGTATCGCAGCATACAGCCCTCCGAAGAACCCTGGATGAAAGGAAAAGAAGGGTACAGCAACTGGAGGATATGAAAAGTATAGATGCAGCCCAAGCGAGAATCCAAGTGTACGACCAAGTGGCGACAACAGAAGAAGAGAAGCTAAACATCGAAGTGGATAGTGAGAGGAGAACAGTCAATCAAATGCCTGCTCCTACAAGTCCTCCTTCCCCGTATGTGCTCTCTGCACCAAGAACTGTAGTCCCCTTCCTGGGTGAAAGTACTTCAGAGCTCGTCAGGGTCCTGGCAGATGCAGTGAGTTCAAACAGAATCCCCATTCCTGAACCTGTAACATTCAAAGGGGATCCATTACTGTACAGTGACTGGAAACTATCATTTCAAACTCTGATAGATCAGAAGAACATCCAGGAAAATGAAAAGATCTACTATCTCCACAAGTATGTAGATGGAGATGCAAGAAAGGCGATCGATGGCTATTTCCTACTCGGCACAGAGAACGCTTATGTTGCAGCGTGGAAGCTTTTGAACGAGAGATATGGAAACCCATTCACTATCACACAGTCCTATAGAGAGAAGCTCAATGCGTGGCCCAAGATAGGGCACAAAGACAGCCTCAAGCTCAGAAGTTTCGTTGATTTTCTCCGCAGTTGTGAGGCGGCTATGATTCACATAAAAGCCCTGGAAATCCTGAACGATTGTAACGAGAATAGGAAGATTATCTCCAAGCTTCATCGCACTCCTGATTTACGAAGTGAGGATCGCCTGTCACCCAATTACCTCCATGCATTCAATCAAACAAGGCGAAGCAGAGAACCCAAAGGAAAGAAGGAATAGGACCGCTGGAGCAAAAGTACTGGCTACAAGCTCAAACGAGAAGGCGGTCATGACATGTGTCTTCTGCAAGAAGGATGGACACACTTTTCTCAAATGCAGAAGGTTCATGAAATATGGAGAACAGGAGAAAACCACCTTCGTTAAAGAGAACAAGCTGTGTTTCGGTTGCTTTAAGCCTGGCCATCTCTCAAAGAATTGTAGCAGAAGGAGTGAGTGCGACGTGTGCCACAAGCGGTACCCTACATCACTGCACTCAGATAGAGCCAAGGAATACAGGAAACCTACACACGTCAGAGAAAGGGAGTATCAAGATAAAGAGGAACCTAAATCGACGCCTCCTGAAATACCCACTACAGCGGCTACGACTCACAGAGCTATCGTTGGTAATGTTGGCGCGATCACCTCTGCAATCATCCCAGTCTGGCTCTCATCAACAACCTGCCCAGCAGAAGAAGTCCTTGTGTACGCGCTGCTGGACTCCCAGAGCGACTCGACCTTCATTTTTTTTTTTTTTTTTTTTTGGTCTTTTTCCCCCTCCATTTTCCTCCGATTTTCTCCCATCCCAATGTTAGTCGTATGCCAATTCCCAATCCCCTTCCTGGTCGCTGCGCACCTACCCCCCACAGTCAGATCATCTGGGAGAGTGGAGGCTATCACGTGCTTCCTCCGACACACGTCCAGCCAATCAACCGCTTCTTTTCACCTGGCAGCGCGGATCCTCCCTGAGAGGGTGTAGCGTGTGGAAGGATCACACTATCCCACTCAGGTCCTATCCACGCTTAGCAGGCGCCCCGACCGAACTGTAGGAGTCGCTGTTTACAACGACCCGGACCCACCCCGCCAGCTTCTCCCACCCTCTAATACAGCCAATTGTATTAGTGTGAACGGCCAGCCAAGCTGGTGACAACCCCGGAGCTGTGAGCTGGATTCGAACAGGCGAATCCAGCTCACAGCTCCGGGGTTGGTGACGAACGCAATCTCCGCTACGCCACCTAACCGCCCGACTCGACCTTCATTCTAAGGGAAGTCGCTGACACGTTGAAAGCCAACAAAGACCAGATCAAGTTACGACTCACCACAATGACTGCAACCTCTACAGTAAACTCCCTAAGAGTGAGCAATCTACAAGTCCGTGGCTACAATACAGGCAAGATGATATCCCTGCCACCAGCCTATACAAGAGAGTTCATCCCAGTCAACAGAGCTCACATTCCAACGAGGGAAAAAGCAAAGTCCTGGTCCCACCTGGAGCACCTTCAGAAAGACATAGCACCTCTGTTGAACTGCAAAGTAGGCCTGCTCATCGGGTACAACTGCTCCCAAGCACTTCTACCAAGGGAAGTTGTATCTGGCAAATCGAACCAGCCCTACGCACAACGGACGGACCTAGGATGGAGCATCGTGGGATGTGGAAGTCCCTGTGTTGACTTTGGAGATGCCATCGGAACGAGTCATCATATAGAGGTAAAACAAGTGACACCGGATGTTAAGTCTTCAATCAACCTTCGAACAGAAGTACACTATGTAAATCGGCTCAAAGTGAAAGAAGTGACCCCTACAGAAATCCTAAAGGTCCTAGAGTCCGACTTCTCAGAAAGGTCCAAGGAAGATAATCCCATCTCACAAGATGACCTGAAGTTCTTGTCAAAGCTGAAAGAAAACATCACACAGAAGGAAGACGGTCACTTCAAAAGGGAACGACCAGAGCTACCTAACAACAAGATCAGCGCGATGCACCGCCTGAAGGGTCTCGAAAGCAGACTGAACAAAGATGGATATTATTACAAGGACTACTGTACCTTAATGGAGAATATCATCTCCCGTGGTGACGCAGAAAGAGTCCCTGAGGAAGAGATAGACAACAGCCCGGCCTGGTACATACCTCATCACGGGGTGTATCATCCACAGAAGCCAGGAAAAATATGCATCGTATTTGACTGTTCTGCCCGTTTCCGAGAGACTTCCCTCAACGACCATCTGCTCACTGGTCCTGACCTAACAAATGTACTGGTTGGTGTCCTGTGCCGCTTCCGAAAGGGCCCTGTCGCAGTCATGCGCGACATCGAAAAAAAATTTCACCAGTTTCAAGTAAGAAAAGAGGATCAAGATTATCTACGCTTCTTATGGTGGGAGAATGGCCGAATGGATACAGCACCATCAGTCTACAGAATGAAGGTACACCTGTTTGGGGCAGCCTCGTCCCCAGGCTGTGCCAACTTCTGCCTAAAACATCTGGCAGCACATGGAAAAGGCCAGTTCAACAAGGAAACCAGACGCTTCATCCAAAGGGATTTCTATGTGGACGACGGTCTGGCAAGCGTGGAACGTGAAGACAAGGCCATACGACTTGTCAAAGAGTCAAGAGAACTCTGCAGCACTGGGAGGTTGAGACTGCACAAGTTTGTCTCAGCAAAAGCATCATGGCAAGCATCCCAGAAGAAGAATGTGCTGCAGTTAAAGAACAAGACACGGACTTCGGAGAACTACATGTGGAGAGAGCTCTTGGAGTAGAGTGGTGTGTTACATCCGACACCTTCCAGTTCAGAGTCCAAGTAAAGCCCCATCCACTGACAAGACGAGGTGTGCTCTCTACCGTAGCCTCCATATATGACCCCCTGGGGTTCGTGGCACCCTTCATCCTCCTCGGGAAGCAAGTTCTCCAGCAGATGTGCAGAGACAAAGTCGACTGGGATGATGAACTACCAGAAGCCCTAAGACCTCAGTGGGAGTCATGGCTCAGAGACCTCCCCAACTTGTCCGAGACAGACGTACAAAGATGCTACGTACCTTCAGATTTCAGCGACGTCAAAGGCTACGAACTTCACCACTTTGCAGATGCAAGCGTCACAGGATACGGCGAATGTTCCTACCTTCGAACAATCAGCGAGTCTGATGAAGTCCATTGCTGTCTAGTAATGGGACAGGTAAGAGTTACTCCAACGAAAGTTACAACAATACCAAGACTCGAACTCGCTGCAGCAGTGGTTGCCGTTCGAACTAGCGACATGCTCCGGAATGAGCTCGAAATCCAAGATCTACAAGAGTCCTTCTGGACGGATTCCCAAGTTGTTCTTGGCTACATAAACAACGATGCTAGAAGATTTCAAATCTTCGTAGCCAACTGCATCGAAAGAATTAAGTCAAGTACAAAACCTGAACAGTGGTCCTATGTTGCTTCTGAGGACAACCCCGCGGATCACGCCTCTCGAGGTTTGACTGCAGATCAACTTAAGTCCTCAAACTGGTTCACCAGCCCAAAGTTGTTCAAAGTTTGGCAAAAAGGGCCACTCCTCAGAGAATGCAAGAATGGAGAGGTCAACGAAGATGATCCGGAACTTCGCAAGGCTCTCGTGTGTAACACTGAGACAAAAGAAGAAAGAGAGATCTTTACTAGACAACCTGAAGAAGTTCTCTGACTGGACAAGAGCTGTAAAGGCAGTGGCAAGGTTACAGCGAATTGCCAAAGAACATAAAGGTCTGAAAGAACGCACCAACGAAAATACAAGTATCGAAGAAAGAAAAGAATCTGAGCTTGCTATCAAGTTAAATGATCTTGTGGAATTTAAAACGGCACAATTAATGTATAAAGCAAAAAGTCATGCACTTCCAAGAAACATTCAAGAATTGTTCTTTGATAGGGAGGGGGGTTATAATCTGAGGGGAGAACACAATTTAAAGGTGCTAAACGTACGCACTACCATGAGAAAACACTGCATCTCGATATGTGGAGTGAAACTGTGGAACAGTCTAAATGTGGTGCTAAAGCAATGTCCAAACATGAGACAATTCAAACTGATGTATAAGGAAATTATGTTCACAAGGTACAGGGATGAGGAAGGGACTTGATATTCACGGGTGTTTACATTTTTATTTTGTTTTCTATTTTATTTCTTTTATACATATATCGTTTTTGTTTTTTGTTTTGCATATATATATATATATTTTTTTTCTTTTCTTTTTTATGTTTAAAATAGTACACTCATTTGAGTAATGGAAAATGGGTAGGATTAAATAAGTGTATACTTCTTCCTACTCCTTTTCGAACATGCAGATTGAGTTGTTTTGCTTTTTGTTATTGTTTGTTTGTATTCATTGCATGTTCGAAATAAAGATTAAAAAAAAAAAAAAAAAGCTTGCTCAAGAAGAGGCCTTCCCGGCTGAGATAAAAAGACTCAAGCAAAAGCAGGAACTTGTCAAGACCAAAGAAAGTAAGCTACAAAGGCTAAGTCCCTTCCTGCACGAAGACAGGATCCTCAGGGTGGGAGGACGTCTAGGTCAAGCAGCGCTATACCCACACATAAAACATCCGACAATAATAAGACATTGATGCATTGTAGACATTATGGTTAGTTAGTTAGTTAGTTAGTTAGTTAGTTAGTTAGTTAGTTAGTTAGTTAGTTAGTTAGTTAGTTAGTTAGTTAGTTTAAGCTATACAGTATTTGTCCAGCCCCATAATCTCTCCCTTTCAGATCCCCTCAGTTCCCCCCCAACTGTCTGACCTCCTGTGGTTTATATGGGGTGGTCCCATCTCCACCCCCCACACCACTGCCCTCTCCTCAGCCCCGCTGGCCAGGGGCTAATGTTCAGGAGCTCCACTCCAGTCAGGGGTGCCCCTCTAGCCTCTGACCCCGGCACCCCCCCCTCCCTCACCTGGGTCAGCCCACAGAGGACAAGGCCTAGGAGAAGATTAATGGAGCTCACTCACCAGAGCAGGTGTGTGTGTGTGTGTGTGTGTGTGTGTGTGTGTGTGTGTGTGAGTGAGGGGGGGGGGGGGGGGGTGGAGAGAGAGGGGGGGGGGGGTGGAGAGAGAGATGGAGCTGAGACTGGGTGGCTGTTGTGTTGTTTAGGGGTGAGAGAGAGAGAGAGATAGAGAGGGAGAGAAACGGGGGAGAGTGAGGGGGAGAGTGAGAGTATAAAATAAAGGGAAGGTGTATTTATCATTTGATGGCTCCATGAGATAAAGACATGCATACATTCCTCAGACCACTATG
>NC_140182.1:75692695-75735409 GCF_963971535.1 Notolepis coatsorum
AAAAAAGATTATATAATTTTTTTTAGATACCTCCACAGGGGGTCTTGACTATGGGGGCTCAGACTCTAGCTATGGGGGCTGAGCCCCCATTGGGCCCCCTCATAATTCGAACACTGCTGTTGCACTCAAGTTCAACACTGTTTGACGAACAATCTTACTGATCCTTAGCTGCCAGAGTTGTACCGTTCCTGCTGACCTGTTATACCTTTGGATAAAAGCGTCAGCTAAGCGACTTAATGTAAATCTGATCACTTGCAAATAAACTGTGCGGATCCAATTCAGGAAAGATTCGCCTGCGTTCTGAACAAACACCTATATGTCTGATGCAGCGTGGAGAGATGGAAACGCTCGCACCGCTTCAAACACCTTCTCTTTGCGTTCTTCTTTCAGTCACTGATGGAGCGGAGGAGTCACTCTGGGCCGGGCGCTCTGTCGTCGCTCTGTTGATGAATGGGAGTAGAGGGGCCCAATAAAGACCTGCTGTCGTCACTTGTTTTTCTGTTGTTGTTTTGTCTCTTAGTTCTTCCGTTTGATGTGTCACGTCGACCGTATTGTGCTTCGTGTCGGAATGTGCAAGTGTCTGTGTGTGAGAGAGAGAGAGAGAGAGAGAGAGAGAGAGAGAGAGAGAGAGAGAGAGAGAGAGAGAGAAGAGAGAGAGGAGAGATTGTGTTTACAGTGGTGTCTCTGTGGATGAAGACTCCCTGCGGTTCAGCCCAATTATGAGCCTAGAAATTAAAGCAGCCCAAAACATATGCACAACACGCTCAGGAGAGGGGGGGGGGGGGGGGTGGGGCAGAAAGTGCAGAGCACAGGACCCTGTGGGCTCTCACTTGGACTGACTGGAATACACACTAATTAACTCTCACACACACACACACACACACACACACACACACACACACACACACACACACACACACACACACACGTCACACACACACACGCACACAGAAAACGCACACATCCACTTTGCCATATTGGCAGTAAGTTAAGACCATTTTGTTGATCTCATTGTTAAGTGCATTTTAACCAGTGTACCTTGGTGCTTGACCTCCAGCAACAACCTACTGTAGGTCAAACATTACAGATAATTCTTATGCATGATTATTCTTAGTCTTATTCATCCCCCCCCCCCCCTCAGCAGACAGTGGAAGACAGAGACAGAAACACTAATCTAACAGCATGTTTGATGCATTTTTAAACAGCTCTGGACTTTTTATTTTTTTCCAAGTTTCCAGCCAACAGAAGATCTCATCTGCTATAATTTAATCAGCGGCAGAATCACACTGCATATTTAAGCAATATTAATATCTCCCATTCCCCCTCCGGCCACTTAACCGAGAGCATGGAGGTGTAAGGGAGGAGAGGGGGGGGGGCGACTTTATTTTATTTCCTGCTTGCCCCCCCCCCCCCATTTATACACTTTCATCTGACACTTAAAAGAGCAGTGATTTGTCAAGTAATTACCATCTCTTTTAGAATAGAGAGAATGCTGAAGAGAGGTCGTTCTGGCACGTCAGGGTGTTGGTTTTTAGACCAGAGATGATGCTGGTGGTTCTGGCAGCAGGGTGTTGGTCTTTTGCTCTGCAGCCTCTCTGATTGACTCTTATCTCTTACTCCCACAGTGTTTTAGAATAGAGATAATGCTTAACTCATTCCCCGCCAACAACGATTATACTCGTTATTGGGCGCCATCGCTTGAAGGCCAACAACGAGTATACTCGTTATTTGATCGTTTTTCCTTTTTTTTATTATATTCTATTCAATGTCATGGACCTGTATGTTGCCATAGGAAGGGATTTTGAGATCGTCAAAGTGCAATACCGGCCGCATCCTGCCAGATGGCAGTGTCGCCCACCCTTTGAAACCTTATAGCTAACTCTGTGACTGTGTTACACTCAAATGTCTCCGGGTGCTATATTTAGACGGAGCCGAGTAAGTTGCTTCATCCGACCACTTGGAAACACATTAGGCACACTCAATCCCTAAGTTGTGCCAAGTTATGTCCGCGACCAGATGGACACGAATACTGGAAATCGCGATCAGACAATTGGAATATTCTTTTTGGAATACCACCGACCACAGGTAAGGACTATCTGACATAAATTTCAGCTTGATCCAACAATGTTTTCATATCCATCCAGCTGATCGGCTTCTGTAGTGTTCAACATGAATGCCGTTACTGGCCATCAAAACATAAAAAAACGGCAAGAAACGCCAACGCTTATAGTAGAATTCACGTTGCACCCTACTACTCGCTTCCCAGGAATGATCCCGGATCACTGGAATGCATGGAAAAATTATCTCTTTTTTGCATCTTGGACGGAAGAAAGTCACTGTCAAATTACCATAGTATTGTCCCCATAGCTATAATATAGAATATAGATATAGCTCTACAAACACGGTGACCCACTCCTATCTTTAAAGCGTGGCATAGCTAGAACGTGACCCGGCTAATCCCTGGTGCTGAATGAGTTAAGAGAGGTCATTCAGGCACGTCGGGTGTTGGTTTCAGACTGGAGAGGTGGTTCTGGCACATCGGGGGTGTTGGTTTTTAGACCAGAGAGGATGCTGAGGAGAGGTGGTTCTGGCACATCGGGGGTGTTGGTTTTTAGACCAGAGAGGATGCTGAGGAGAGGTGGTTCTGGCACATCGGGGGTGTTGGTTTTTAGACCAGAGAGGATGCTGAGGAGAGGTGGTTCTGGCACATCGGGGGTGTTGGTTTTTAGACCAGAGAGGATGCTGAGGAGAGGTGGTTCTGGCACATCGGGGGTGTTGGTTTTTAGACCAGAGAGGATGCTGAGGAGAGGTGGTTCTGGCACATCGGGGGTGTTGGTTTTTAGACCAGAGAGGATGCTGAGGAGAGGTGGTTCTGGCACATCGGGGGTGTTGGTTTTTAGACCAGAGAGGATGCTGAGGAGAGGTGGTTCTGGCACATCGGGGGTGTTGGTTTTTAGCTCTGTAGCCTCTCTGATTGACTCTATCGCTTACTCCCCCGGTGTCCCGTGTATCTCTGTTGAATCCCAGTGGAAATGCAGTGTTGCTGCTGGTGTTCTCTGTGTGATGCTGACTGACCACAGACACGTGGGATCTAACAGCAGTTATCTGATGCTAGAGTGCACGTGCTGTGTGTTTGTCAGTGTTGGAATGTGTGAATGAATGTGTGTGCAGTGTCTGTGTGCACACTCTGTGTGTGTTTGTAGCTATGTTTGTGTGTGTGTGTGCAGTGTCTGTGTGCACACTCTGTGTGTGTGTTTGTAGCTATGATTGTGTGTGTGTGTGTGTGTGTGTGTGTGTGTGTGTGTGTGTGTGTGTGTGTGTGTGTGTGTGTGTGTGTGTGTGTGTGTGTGTGTGTGTGTGTGTGTGTGTGTGTGTGTGTGTGTGTGTGTGTGTGTGTGTGTGTGTGTGTGTGTGTTAAGGGGGGGGGGGGGGGGGCGGGTGTTGGGGAGGCCTTCTTATTTTGCCCATCACAGCTTTTTTCTGTAACATAAATATAAAAGATGAATATTTATTAGAGGTCCAGGGCTGTGTGCTGTGGGATAGACAGAGTGGAGAGAGTGGGCCGTCTGGGTGGGAGGGGGGATAGGCGGGTGGACGATGGGGGGGGGTTCCTGGGGAATTGATTTTTGACCAAATGTGTTTTGGATTTAATTCAGCTACTGCATTTTTCTCTGCTGCGCCATTTGCATAGAAATCATCTGAGGTGAGAGAATTTTAGAGGACGGCCAAGTTGCAGGGAACTACTCTTTTGTGTGTGCGTGTGTGTGTTTACCGTTTGTTACATGAATCTGTTTGAACATGCGCTCTGTGTGTGTGTGTGTGTGTGTCCACATTATGATCATGTTTCGTGTGAAGCACCTCCTTCCATAAAGTACTAAATACATACATAGTAATGGTAATAATAGTAGTAATGGTAATAATATTAGTAGTAGTAGTCATAGTAGTAGTAAATGGTAAATAACGCTTTTATCCAAAGCGCTAATGTTTGTTCCTCACATTCACCCATTCACTCACAGCAATTAGTGTCCTGCTCAAGGACACCTCGACGCGCTTCCCGGGAGGAGCGGGAATCGAACCAGGAACCTTCCGCTTACCAGATGACCACTCTACCTCCTGACCACTGTCGTAATAGTAGTAATAGTGTCTAGGGCTGTCTTAAATACTTCGAAGCTTCGAAGCTTCGTTCGATGGCACAAGCTTCGAACATAAAAAAAAAATCGAAGTTTAAAAAAAATGTAATAAAAAAATATTAACAATGAGATCAACAAACTGGTCTTAACTTACTGCCAATATGGCAAAGTGGATGGACATTTTTTTCTCCCAGGCCTACGCAGGTCTCTCCCCAGGCTTCTCCCCAGGCCTCTACCAGACCTCTCCCAGGCCTCCTCCATGTTTCTCCCAGGCCTCTCCCAGGCCTCTCCCAGGCCTCTCCCAGGCCTCTCCCAGGCCTCTCCCAGACCTCTCCCCAGACCTCTCCCCAGGCCTCTCCCCAGACCTCTCCCCAGACCTCTCCCCAGACCTCTCCCAGATCATTCCCAGGCCTCTCCCCAGGCCTCTCCCCAGACCTCTCCCAAGGCCTCTCCCAGATCATTCCCAGGCCTCTCCCCAGGCCTCTCCCCAGGCCTCTCCCCAGGCCTCTCCCCAGACCTCTCCCCAGGCCTCTCGCCAGACCTCTCCCCAGACCTCTCCCAGACCTCTCCCAGATCATTCCCAGGCCTCTCCCCAGGCCTCTCCCCAGACCTCTCCCCAGACCTCTCCCAGACCTCTCCCAGATCATTCCCAGGCCTCTCCCCAGACCTCTCCCCAGGCCTCTCTCAGACCTCTCAATTTCAATTCAATTCAATTCAAATGGGCTTTATTGACATGGGAAACATACGTTTACATTGCCAAAGCCAAACAAAACAAAACAATCAAACAGAGAAAACAAAAGAAATCAGTACATTACAGACGGAATTTCTTGTACAGTCTTTATGGTGGTTGCATTCCGCTGGATGTCCTTTTCTTGTCACAGCAGCTCACAAATCTTGCTGCTGTGTTTGCACATTCTTGTATTTCTCCCAGTAGGTATGGGAGTTTTGAGTTATTGTCCATGTTTTCAAAGTCTCTTTGGGTGTTTGCAATTTGTGGGAAGTATATGTCTCTGATGTCTTGGTATAGTGGGCAGGTTGTTAAGAAGTGGAGCTCGGTTTCCATCTCATCTTGTGTGCAGTGGGTGCATAGTCTGTCTTCTCTTGGGAGCCAGGTCTGCCTATGGTGGCGGCCTTTTCTCGATGGCTAGGCTGTGCTCGCTGAGTCTGTACCTAGTCAAGGATCATCTTAGTTTTGGGTCAGTCACAGTGCTCAGGTATTCTGCCACTGTGTACTCTCTGTTTAGGGCCAAATAGCATTTCAATTTGCTCTGGTTTTGGGTTGTTTCTTTCCAATGTGTCAGATAGTTTTCTTTTTGTTTTCTTATAATTTGATTTAGTCCAGTGTGGTTTCTGTCTGGTGGCTCTGCTTGTGTTTGTGAGCAGAGTCCCAGAACCATCTGGCTGAGTGGGCATCTATCGAGGGTCTCTCTGTGGGTGAGGGCTATGTTGTGGAGTGTGTCTGGGTCGCTTTCTTTTAGGTGATTGTGGAATTTGAATGCTCTTTTTTGAATTTTTGATGATTAGTGGGTATCTTCCTAGTTCTGCTCTGCATGCATTATTTGGCGTTTTCCGTTGGGTGCGGAGAATGGATTTGCAAAATTCTGCATGCAGAGTCTCAATTGGGTGTTTGTCCCATTTGGTGAAGTCTTGGTTTGCAAGTGGGCCCCAGACTTCACAACCATATAGGGAAGGCCTCTCTCAGACCTCTCCCAGGCCTCTCTCAGACATCTCCCCAGGCCTCCCCCAGGCCTTCTCCAGGCCTGTCCCCAGACCTCTCCCCAGGCCTCTCTCAGACCTCTCCCAGGCCTCTCTCAGACCTCTCCCAGGCCTCTCTCAGACATCTCCCCAGGCCTCTCCCAGACCTCTCCCCAGGCCTCTCCCAGACCTCTCCCCAGGCCTCTCCCAGGCCTTCTCCAGGCCTGTCCCCAGACCTCTCCCCAGGCCTCTCTCAGACCTCTCCCAGGCCTCTCCCAGACCTCTCCCAGGCCTCTCTCAGACATCTCCCCAGGCCTCTCCCAGACCTCTCCCCAGGCCTCTCCCAGACCTCTCCCCAGGCCTCTCCCAGGCCTTCTCCAGGCCTGTCCCCAGACCTCTCCCCAGGCCTCTCTCAGACCTCTCCCAGGCCTCTCTCAGACCTCTCCCAGGCCTCTCTCAGACCTCTCCCAGGCCTCTCCCAGACCTCTCCCAGGCCTCTCTCAGGCCTTCTCCAGGCCTCTCCCAGACCTCTCCCCAGGCCTCTCCCAGGCCTTCTCCAGGCCTGTCCCCAGACCTCTCCCCAGGCCTCTCTCAGACCTCTCCCAGGCCTCTCCCAGACCTCTCCCAGGCCTCTCTCAGGCCTTCTCCAGGCCTCTCCCAGACCTCTCCCCAGACCTCTCCCCAGGCCTCTCCCAGGCCTTCTCCAGGCCTGTCCCCAGACCTCTCCCCAGGCCTCTCTCAGACCTCTCCCAGGCCTCTCCCAGACCTCTCCCAGGCCTCTCTCAGACCTCTCCCCAGGCCTCTCTCAGACCTCTCCCCAGACCTCTCCCCAGGCCTCTCCCAGGCCTTCTCCAGGCCTCTCCCAGACCTCTCCCCAGGCCTCTCCCAGACCTCTCCCCAGGCCTCTCCCAGACCTCTCTCCAGGCCTGTCCCCAGACCTCTCCCCAGGCCTCTCTCAGACCTCTCCCAGGCCTCTCCCAGACCTCTCCCCAGGCCGCTCCCCAGCTCAGCCTTCACACCCAGCCCTTCTCTGGGAGGCAGCGTTCACATGACGCTCAATAGCCCATACAGCAGAGCTCTGTCAATATTTAGACAGTACTACAGTGTTGTAAAATGAACCAATACACAACGGATGAGGCTCCTCACTGGATTAATGATGCCTGACTGACTGGCCGCTGTAGACCCTAGATGTTATTTACCCCTCTCTCTCTCTCTCTCTCTCTCTCTCTCTCTCTCTCTCTCTCTCTCTCTCTCTCTCTCTCTCTCTCTCTCCCTCTCCCTCTCCCTCTCCCTCTCCCTCCCCCTCCCCCTCTCTCTCTCTCTCTCTCTCTGTCTCTCTCTCTCTCTCTATCTATCTCTTTCTCTCTGTCTCTCTATCTCTCTCCCTCTCTCCCTACCACTCCCATCCAGTTGAAAGCTGCACTTGTGTAGTGTTGTGCTGATCAATAAGTCTATGTTCAGTTAAGGAGGAATCTGATTCCAATAGAATAACACTGGAGCTTTGTTTCCTTCACATGGCTGGATCTCACAACCCCCCCCCCCCCCCCCCCCCCATTCAGCCTCACAGCAGTGCAGCGCTGAACTAACACACACTTGGTGGGAGGAGATCTGTGGGGAACTGTGAGAGGTAATAATTATCAATCCCCAAACTGACTGCTGTTAAATTATAAAAATGGGGTCAAATGGGTAGTAGTAATAATAGTAGTAATAGTAGTACTGTAGTAATACTGTAGTATTAGTCGTGATAGTAATAGTAGTAGTAATAGTATTAGTCATAGTAGTAGTAGTAGTAGTAGTAGTAGTAGTAGTAGTAGTAGTAGTAATAGTATTAGTCGCAGTAGTAGTAGTTTTGATTGATTGATTGAAAACTTTATTAACAGATTGCAGAATGGGTACAATACAGTACGGCTCAATACACACAATTGTTAAGGGGATGCAGACCAGAATGGGCGGCTAGGTGGTGTAGTGGGCAAGGCACTCGCCACCAATGTGGAGACGCTAGGATTCGCGTGTTCGAATCCAGCTCTCCACATTGTTTTCAGTTTGGCTGGTCGTACTAATACAATTGGCAGTATTAGAGGGTGGGAAACTGATGGGTGGGGATCGGGCGTTACTCCTCGCCACTGAGAGATCGAGCTGCACAGGTGAAAAGATGTGACTGCTGTTACCTCATGTACCGGAGGGGACTTGTGCTATGTATGACTTAGTCCACATTGCAGCCGGCTTGTGGGAGGCAAGAAACAGCGTTCGTGACAGGGGAGGGTTGAATTGGATGATACGAAATTGGGATGGGAGAAAATATAGAAAAAATGGGAGAAAAAGTGGATACAAAAAAAAGGGGGGATGCAGACCAGAGAAAGACTTTCGTCTTGTTTACATCAGGGTCCCCCATTTTCAATTCATAATGACATTAACCTGTTAAGCTGTAGCCCTATTTTCAGACATTTTGCCTAAAGGTACATGCCTAAGTAAATGGAAGATTGCTCCACTTCTACAAGGTCAATTTGCATGTTCTTGGTATCTAGGAACATCTAGGGACCTGGGGGTATGTATTCCCAGTGTCAGAAATATTGTGTCTGTTACTAGGCTTGAGTGAATTGTAAAAAAAAGAAAAAAAAGGAGAATATAAATTATGATTTTAATTTGCATCTGTGCCGGTGAATAACACCATGTTACAATTGTGCCACAAGAGATTTCACTCCATGAGCTCATTCAGCACCCTCTTGAGATCAAGTGTACAAAAAAATCTAAGCAAAGGAATAAAGGGAAGATGATTAAACAGAAGGATTTGTAGATACAGTAATAAATTATAATCCATTTGAATTATGAATTCATATTTGACCTTGGACTTGACATTGACCTTATTATGGCCAAATCATACATCTATGGATAGGGAAAAAGCTCCTCTTTCCAATGGCAGTGTTAAATCTGGATTTAGTCATTTCCTTGCGGTTTTACGATAAAAGAGATATAATTAGCATTTTTTTGAAAAATTCTTATTTTCGGTAAATCGTATAAAATTTCGGTAAAAATGAAAATATACACTTTGACTGCTGTTTTGATAGGGTTAAGTTCTTTACTCTTGGATACATTTGAAAAAAAAACACAACATTAATAATATCCTCTTAACATCCAAGGGCCCACATGTGGACTCTCTTGAGGACGATTTGTGACGTGCCACTTTGCCGACCTCTAGCGGCTCGGGTGTGCATTTAATACAATATATACAATATACAATATATAGATAGAATTAAAGCCCTATTTGTTGCCTGTCGATTGCCCTTTCAGGTGACAAAATCCGTTCAGCGGTTCTCGAGTTACATGCCGATATGTGAGCCAGTACACATTACCACCCCAACTCCCGGGGCTCTCACTCTGTCAATCATTTGGCGATCTCGAAAATCTTTGGAAAGGGTTGTAGCCAATGAGTGTGGCTTTCCAATGATACCCCACATGGGGATCTAATACGGTCTCTATTGATCGATTTATGATAAAGAAAAACAGCTTAACAGGTTAAAGACATACGCAACATACAGATATATATCATGACATTTCTGACATACATGACATACAAGTATAATACAGTACTGTTACATTTGTGACATACAGGATATGCAAATATACAGTACTGTTAAACAGAGATGCTAACAGATAATATATACATACGAGGGGGAGGAAACTACATTAGGAGGGGGTGGGTGGGAGTGGGGGTTTGTACATTTACGGAGGCCAGTTTCGAATTGCAGCCTCCCGTAGGTGATCTTTGAGAGCGGTTTTGAATGTGGGTAGGGAATAGGGATTCACAGCAGGCAGGTAGACAGTAAATGCTTCCCAAGAAAGATGACCCGGTTTGACTTTAAACACGTTTTATCACGGTCTGAATCTCCTGCACGATACCCAGCATGACTTTTGATCTCAGTTGTTCATCTGCTTGATACGCAGTGACACTGAGTGCCAGCCATTAGACGAAGCCGTCTGTAGCGACGCCACCAATAGATAGATAGGGATCCGTCACCTTGTTTGTAGAGCTATAACTATATTCTATATTATAGCTATGGATACAATACTATGGCCCATTTGACATCACCTATCTATCGTTCAATATGTGAAAAATAATAAATGTTTCCATCCATACGTTCCCGTGTTATACCGTGGTGAATATAAGTATGGTTTTAGAGCAGTCTAGGGTAATTCATGAAATGCTGCGTTATTGCCCCACACGTCGATTCCACTATAGACGTTGCCATTTCTTGCCTGTATACGCTATTATCCCGAAATCAAATCTATATCATAGGTATTATGTTCCATGTTTCTGATTATTTAATTGTCAGTAACGGCATTCGTATTGAACACTAAAAACGGTTATCAGCCCGATCGGTATGAAAGCATTGCAGGATCAAGCTAAAATTTACGTCAGATCGTTCTTACCTGCGATCGGGAGTATTCCAAAAATAATTTTCCAATTGTTTGATCGCCATCTGGTACATCCAATGTCCATTTGGCCCACGGCATAATCCACAACAACATATCGATCGGGTATATTCGCCTCGGCCGACAAGGAAAAATTAAACCCGAGACCTTTGGCCGTCCCACAGGGGAAGATACAAGGTTAGAAATGGTGCTCGATACCGCTGTCTAGCGGTAAGCGGCCGGTATTGCACCTTGGGGACCTCAGACTCATTCCATATGGTATCAACAGGCTCCCTGGTGGATAATGAATAAAAAAAAAGTTAAAACGACCCAGAAACGACTTAAGTAGTTTTTGGCACTGAAAGACTTAGGCCAAAGTGTTAAGCAGTTCAATGTGGGAGACTTCAATCCTGGCTAATGCCAGAGCCAAAGAATTTACGTCCTTCCGAATTCTTTTTAAACAAAACCAGTCCCAGACGACGATCGCTCCCAAATATCTGGATCCCAGCATGAATGCGAGGATCCAGATATCCTCCACATCCTCAATCTCAAGAGGGAAAAGACATACGGCATTCCATTTTCCCCAACTGTCAATAGAAAAATCAGATTGGAATGTTCCAAGCGGGCAGATCGGATCAGCCGTATCCTGCTTCCTTGAAGAAAATATATGATCAATAGCAGAAAATGACCAGCTTATTAGATTCATATTGTAGGTTTGAGTAGGGAGTTGATTCCTCTGAAGAAAGTAGAGTCGACACGGCAAAGGCAGGCTTCAGGCAGGCAGCGGTAGGAGACGGCCTTGAGACCTAGGGAGAGGGAAAGAAAATGCGACCTGTCTCTTGGAGAGTGTGGGAAGAATGGCATAATTGCGAAACGTGTTTAGACCCTTGTTTGTACCGAATATGGGTTGAACATGATTTGTGGAACTCCCTCTGGTGTTGTGGTCGTGGTATTGTGGGAGAATTGTTCCCGGAGTAATCAAATGTAGACAGTCAGGTAGGCTTGAACAAACATGGGTTTAATACCAAAGCAGGTTCAGGAGAATCAGGATGACTCAGAGTGGACACTGGCCGGTGTGTCCCAACTGAGCTCCCGATCAACCATTGTGGTCACATTATATACAGTCTATACAGGAGGGGCAATAGGTGTGTCCATTGTCAGTGGTCGAACTGGAAAGGTGGGTGATTGGTCTGTTCCATGGGGGGGATTTCGGGTCCATGGAGCGGGGGGGGGGGGGGGGGGGGGGGGGGGGTTGATGTGTTTCGGGGTGGTTTGTCTGGAATGGTGAGTTAGTGTGGTTTGCTCTGCTCTGGGAGGGGGGGCTTGGGTTGGTTGGAGAGGTGAGGTTGTGGGGTCTTTGGATACAATGAGGGGGGGGGGGGGGTAATGTATTTCGGGGTGGTTTGTCTGGAATGGTGAGTGTGTGGGGTCTGTTTTGTCTCAGAGGGGGGCTTGAGGTGGTGAAGGTGTGGCTGGACAGGACAGGTGAGTGGCGAGGGGTCTTTGGACACAAAGGAGGGTGGGGACGTCTTTTGTCTTCATGTTGGTGGTAGGAGATGATGAGTTTCATTCTCTCACAGTATCCACTGACCTTTGGGAAGTATTTTGACATGTACATGGGTACCTTAGTGGTGTAGTGTATCTTGTAGACCAGGCCCATTGCAAGTTGCTGTACTCTGTCGTCTAAGCCATCCTAGGTTGTCAAAATGGGCGGGTGAGGTCGGTTTTAGGAGTAAGGTCAAGCAGTAGTCTGACCAGTTTGTTTTTTGATGTTTGTAATCTTGTTTTTAGTGCCTTTGAGGTGCTTTGGTACCATGTGGTGCAAGCATAGTTGTAGTACCCTTGAATGAGTGCTCCTGCTAGAGTATTCAGGGTACTCTTGTTTACCAGAGAGGAGATCCGGTACAAGAATCTTGTTCGTTGGTTGACATTTTTTATTACATTGGATGCCATTTTGTCACAGGAAAGGTTTGCCTCTGGAAGGGTTAACCTGCTGTTGTGTGGCAGGGAAAGGGTCAACCTTTTGGTAGTGCGGCAGTGAAAGGGTTAAACAGGTGGTTCACTCAAATAATATCACTCAAGTTCACTCCAACAGTTCACACCAGTGAGATCTTAGTTTGGTTCCGTCATCAAAGTCACTCCCCAGACGCAGCGGCGGCCCCTGTGTGACTTTTCCCAAACGGCCGGCGTAATCATCGACCGTAATGGAATGTGCCGATTAGCATTCTCGTCGCTCCAGGCTAATGGGCCTGAATCTGTCGTCGGGGCCCCGGCAGAGGTGCATTGTGGGATAGCCTAAACGAGGGCTGGCGTGGGGCGGACGGGCGAGGACCGGGCCAAATGCGCTCTCCCATCTCTCCCCTTTCCCCCTCCCCCCCCCCCATACCCCGGGAAGAAACACAGACCGTTAGGTGAACCGCAGACCGGCGGCTCTAAATGTCAACTCTCTCTGCGGGCCAGAGGGACGGGGTGTTACTGCCGCGTTAAAGAGCTGGGATAGGAAACGGAGTGTAATCGAGCCCCGGGGGGGGGGGGGGGTGCACAGCCGCTCACAGACTCAAGCGGAGGTGTCTGAGAGGAGCGCGTCGCCCGACAACCCGCCTGACGGACGCGGCGGAGTGATACGGGAAGGTCTTTTTTTTATCCTGATGCATCTAGAAGCTGTGTTCCATCCTCACAATCACTTCCGTCCAATAATAATGTCCGATACGGGTTTTTAATTACAATTACAATTAAGGGAATTACTTTTACTTTGGAAGAGTTGGGGGTGTGTGTGTGTGTGTGTGTGTGTGTGTGTGTGTGTGTGTGCGCGCGTGCGTGTGTGTGTGTGTGCGTGTGTGTGTATCTCTGCGTTTGTGTGTGTCTGTGCGCATGTGTGTCTGTGTGTGTGCATTGGCACATGCCGTCCAACGGGCTTCCCAACATCAAGTACTTCTTTGATTGCTCCGCCGGTCGGTTCCAGTGCCTCTCTTGACAGCCGGGGGTTTGATCACTGCTCCACACCACCACTATCTCTACACACACACACACACACACACGCACACACACACACACACACACACACACACACACACCTGCACACACACACACACACACACACACACACCTGCACACACACACACACACACACACACACACACTCACACACACACACACACACACACACACACACACACACACACACACACACACACACACACACACCAGCTCCACTGGAACAGATTAAATGAACACAATGATTCTTTAATCAGATAACCTGCACTCCGAATAGATTAACCTTCCTATATAACGCAAGTCCTCTCTCTCTCTCTCTCTCTCTCTCTCTCTCTCTCTCTCTCTCTCTCTCTCTCTCTCTCTCTCTCTCTCTCTCTCTCTCTCTCTCTCTCTCTCTCTCTCTCTCCTCCCTCTCTCTCTTGGTCCCTCCTTCTCCTTCTTCTCTCCTCGACCAAAGAAAGAAAGAGAGAGAGAGAGAGTGGAGGTCCACAAACTTTAATCTCCATTACCTGCTTTGATTTCTCTGCTAAAGGAAGAAATGCATAATTTACATGCTTTGAAGTCCCTCAACTATTACTGAAAACATGTTACCTTTAATCTTAAGAGCCCGGGAACATTAAATATTTAGTCATTTACCGAACAAAGGAGGACGGGGGCCTTGCCGTAGCACCTCTCTGACTTCCCCTGTCATGTGTGCTCAGTGTCCTCGGTAAGAAGCAATTAATTTTTGGTTTTCGGGGAGTTTTTCTTTCTTTTCTTTTTTTTTTTGGTACAGGTAACTTCCAACTTGTTTCCCATGTCTTCGTCTCACCTTGTTATTTCCCCTGCCGAGAACTGAGGCTTTAAAGTTAAAGTGCTACGGTTAGCAGAAGTCAGAGCAGGTGACTGGAAGGCTAACTAGCATGCGTGTCTCTGCCCGTCTGTCTGTCTGTCTGTCTGTCTGTCTGTCTGTCTGTCTGTCTGTCTGTCTGTCTGTCTGTCTGTCTGTCTGTCTGTCTGTCTGTCTGTCTGTCTGTCTGTCTTGATGCGTTCAGCTTTTTGCAGAAGTAAAATAACGCATGCCTTAGATTCGGTAGCCTTCAGTTTTTTTCGAGTACCAAAAATCATAAAGTGCGATTTGGTTTTGTTTAGTATTAGTTTGTTCTCAGCAAGCCATTTCTGTAGTGTCTTAGTCAGATTGTAAGGCTGATTGAATCTGGGCTACATTATTTTTGGATGTATATAACACTGCATCGTCTGCATAAAGTTGAACGCTGCAATCAGAACAAACAGAAGGTATGTTATTTATAAATATTGAGAAAAGAAGTGGACCTTGCGGCACACCACATTCTTGGACCATTGTATCCGATTGGAACCCTTGGATAACAACTAGGGATGTTCGATATTGGCTTTTTTACCGATACCGATATACCGATATTGTCCAACTCTTAATTTCCGATACCGATATCAACCGATACCGATATATGCAGGGTTCCCCCCCCCCCCAAAAAATTTGAATAATTTCAGGTAATTAATATTACATATCTCTTGTTGTGGAATTAACACAACATTATGCATACTTTTGATAATAAATAAAATCAGAATTTGTTCTTACTTGCTTGCCTGGGTAAATAAAGGTTAAATAAATGTAAAAAAAAAAGAATGTAATGCTAATATCGGCCGATAATATCGGTAGGCCGATAATATCGGACATCCCTAATGACAACACATTGGTTCAATACATACCTTCATAATAGAAAACAGAGTAATGCATTGCATGATAGGCCAACAGAGTGATGTTTATGTAGAAGTAGGTGGTGGTCAACTAAGTCAAAAGCTTTGCTCAAATCGATAACAATTGCACCAGTTAATTTACCATCGTTAGTTGCAGAAAATATGTCATTTGTGAGCTTTAACACTTTCCGTGCCGGCCGTGTTTTCCTTTTTACCCCCTTGAATGCCGCCACCCACTTCAATGATATAGCACTCGCATTTGTGAACGCATAATCTATGTCTTAAATTATGGCTATGTGTCTAATCTGGCCGTCGCTTATCAATGACTTGTTTGCAGTCAACATTGTCGAAACGGATTGTTTTTTATTTATTTATCGGTTCATTTCCGTTTTATACCATTTTGAAAATCGCTCGTTTTTTTAAGTTTCAAGAAAATATAAAGATTCCGTGATAATCGCCCTTTACTGGAATATTTTGGAATACACAAAAAACGTTGTCATTTTTCTGCCTATTTATGAATCGTTTTCAAATAAACGCTAGATTATCGATAGTATATGTGTACTTATGCATGCTAGAGAAGCGAGCTGAAAAATCGAATTTCTCATTTCCTGATCAGCAGACACACACACACACACACATAGGGCAAACGCTGATATCTCTGCGAAAATAGCTCTGATTATCCTAAGACTGGTAAAATAGATTCCTTACCTCAGATCAGATGTTCTCCAAAAAGATTATTCCAATTCCTGATCGCCATTCCAAATATCGATCGTGTTTATTGATCCAACGCTGCATACTGGAAATATGTATTCCACGCTGTTCTGATGGTCCACAATGAGTCCGATGGGCTCGGATTACTTGCCTGAGAAGTAAAATGTGGATTCCGGATTTTTCTTTTCTCATCCATTTTCATTGAGTCTATTCCAATAACATGGCATTGAATGTGTTAATAGAGCTGTTGATGTTAAGAATTTTGACCTAAAACCAGATTGATGAGGTGATAAAATATTGTACTTGTCAAGAAATTTAGAGAGCTGATTATATATCAATTTATCAAACACTTTGGCAATAGAACAAATAATTGCGATAATTGCTATAATTATTCATTTCAAGTGCATCTCCACCTTTATGCAACGGGGTAATACGAGAGCACTTCCATATGTCAGGCATTTCGAATGTGGACAGTGACATATTAAACAGATCACATAATGGGTACATTCGAATATGGGATGCAAGTTTGAGGAATTTAGGTTCTAAACCATCTAATCCAGGACCACCACTTACTTTTAGGCTATTGAAGTCATCAGTCATCCTAACAGTGTTTATTATTAAGAGTCAGATAGTCCTAACAGTTCTCAATTTCATCAGCCGTTGCAATTGGCAGCAGTCTGTGCCCATGGTTGTTGTGTACTCTCTGTTTCTATGTTTGTGTCTTTCTGCCTACCTGTTTTGTGTGTCTGCCTACGTGCCTGTCTGGCTGTCTGTCTTCCTGTCTGTCTGTCATGCTTGTGGTTCCTATATCCTACAGACCTGTGCGTCTGTCCTGTGAGAGTGGATTAGTACCACTGATCCATGATTATTTCTGCTTCCTCCTGTGGCTCCAGTTGGTGAAGATAACCCACAATACAGCGATTGTCCCAATTCTGTGTCTGTTTTTGTTTGTGAGTGAGTGATTGAGTATGTGTGCGCACTCATGTGCCTGTATGTACGCGCACGCGTGTGGTGTGTGTGTGTGTGTGTGTAGTCAAGTGTAGATGCTTGCCTGCTTCGCTGTGTGTGTACAAGTGTGCATGTTGACATTTGAGGTTGTACATATTAGCCTGCTTGATGTGTGTGTGTGTGTGTGTGTGCGTGTGTGAGTGTGAGTGTGTGTGTGAGAGTGTGTGTGTATAATTGTCCTGCTTGGGTTCCTGCCAGGCAGTGTATTCCTAAACACCTACGCTTGAGTTATTTATCATCTCAAACAAAACAGCAGCACTGATCCATCCATCTCTCTCAGGTAATCTTCTGATAGCCCCCCACCCCCTCTCTCTTTATTCCCATACATGTGGTTTCAGATCATTCAATATTCAACCTGATTAGTCTCCGATTGGCTCACTTTAAACATTCAGTCATTACTGTATCGAGAAATAGAAAAGTGGACCTTTCCAATGATTTATATCCTCTGTTTTTTTAAATAATCTCTCTCTCTCTCTCTCTCTCTCTCTCTCTCTCTCTCTCTCTCTCTCTCTCTCTCTCTCTCTCTCTCTCTCTCTCTCTCTCTGGTATGAATGCATTGATTGCTCACTTGCTCATTGTTCTACAGTGGAACTAAGGAGTGGTGGTTTGTTTTGCAATTCCTCATTGGGTTCTCTGAAGGAAAATTAGACAATTACCCAGTAACCCATCCTCCTCCTCATCTCCTCCTCATCCTCATCTCCTCCTCCCCATCTCCTCCCCCTCTCCTCCTCATCCTCCTCTCCCCCTCCTCTCCTCCCCTCTGTGTATGATTTAATTACTGTGTGAACATCATATGGTAGCTGAACAGAAACACAGGACTGTGTAACAGTGTGTCTCTGTTAAGTGTTGATACACGTGTGGAGTTCTCTCTCCATCTCCACCTCCGTCTCGCGCCTCTCACACACACACACACACACACATTCAGTCATTTTAACACATATATTAGATTCAATTTGATTCGAACTTATTGTCACAATTAGAGTACAACGTAAGTGGTTTGGCATCCAACCAGAGTGCAAATGTAACAGTAAAGTGCAACAGTAATGTACATGTGATTAAACTGGGTATAAAATATATAAATTACTGCTACTGAGTAATAGTGCTAATTAGATGTACAGAGTTGTAGTATTAACATGATACAGGTATACAGACACTATGGTAGTAAGTCATACTGGCCAGCAGTGTAACTATAGTAAAAGAGTAGGTAAGTTATATGTACAGATATGTAAAGAAAACATTATTATGCAGGTACAGTACAGTACACGTACAGACATATGTGGATAGATATACATTATTATTGTATGATTTTATCATACATACATACTGTACAAACAAAAAACTAACAAACACACACAGCATCTTGCACTGGTGCCGGGGGTATGGATTACCATAGTAATAGGTGTTGAGTAGCTTAGAGCCTGTGACGGATGGTCCTATAGAGCGCCCCTGTCGACCACTTGGTCAGTGAAATGAATACTTCACTAGCCAGTCTCCCTGGCTGTAGCTCCTGGTAGAGGCTCTACCCTTTATCCCCGGGGGGGCGGGGGGTTCTACCCTCAACCTCCCTAACCCCTCAACCACTCACTACTGCTGCTCAGAGGAACGCTGCTACGGATGATTTACTAGTACTGTAGGTCCGACTGACGGACTGCGACGGTACTACCCAGTATAATAAGCTTTGAAATGTTACAGAAGCTCATTCTGTCACCTGGGTCAACCTGGCGAGCTGCTAGCTTACTAAACAGCCTACAGCTACCTGTTCCTGCTACAAACAAACACATGCATTACAGGGCGTTAGTCATTTCAGTAACAACCAGAACATTTGAGTGTAATGATAATAGTAATTCAACATCATTTCTCCCATAAACCCTTGCTTCCGTTCTGGGTACTGTAGCTTGCTTTTACAAAATGTGTGTGTACGGTAGAACGTGCTTATATACACAAGGTAGAATGTTCTTATATACACAGTAAGGTATTCTTATACACACAGTAAGGTAAAAAAGTTCTTATATACACAGTAAGGTAGAAGGTTCTTATACACACAGTAAGGTATAACATTCTTATACACACAGTAAGGTATTCTTATACACAGTAAGGTAGAATGAGCCTTATTCACCAATACTCTCATTATTTTTCTTATATTTTTTCTTAACCGTCTGTTAACTCAATGGAAGCCAACCACGTAATATTAAGTGTTTGCCTGACAAGCGTTGGGTGCCAGACCACGTAATATTACGTGTTTGGTTAATTTAAAAAACAAATCGATTTTAATATCCTATTTAATGCCAGGAACCCATATGTTGCCGTTAGAAGCCCTACTGCGACGCCGAGGGTGCAGTACCGGCCAGATTCTCCCAGGTGGCGGTATCGAGCTGCAGTAAACCCTGTTCCAGACCCTTGTGTTACACTGTAAGGTCTCTGGGCACAGATTTTCACTAGACGGCAAGGCTATAGGTTCAATCGGTCGCATCCAAACGTCTACGGGACATCCAATGCATATGCTGTGATTGATTATGCCGTGGCCCTAATCGACATTGGATGTACCAGATGGCGATCAAACAATTGGAATATTATTTTTGGAATACTCCCGGCCACAAGTAAGGACTATCTGACGTAAATTCTGTCTTGATTGTGCAATGTTTTCATACCGATCCAGCTGATTAGCGTTTTTAGCATTCAATACTAATGCCGTTACTGGTAATCAATAATCAGAAACGACTTCCCCCCCCCCCCCCCCCCCCCCCCTTTCATGCATTCAGCATTCATGGTGGAACATAATACCGATCATATGCATTTGGATTTTTATCTCTAGCTTGTGTAGGGCTGAAACGCCAATGGATTTAATGAGATTAGCTTAGCGCCTTATAAATAGCTTTGCAGGAATTATCCCAGATCATTCCGATATAACACTCATATTCACCACGGTATAAAACAGGAACGTATTGATGAAAAAAATATTTCTTTATGGCATATTGAACGGAAGTTCATACTGTCAATTGACAATGACATTGGATACATAGCTATAATATAGAAGATAGTTATAGGCAGCTCTACAAACAAGTTTGATTGATTGATTGAAAACTTTATTAACAGTTTGCAGAATGGGTACAGTACAGTACAGCTCAATACATACAATTGTTAAGGGGATGCAGACCAGAGAAAGACTTCTGTCTTGTTTACATCAGGGTCCCCCTCCTATCTTAAACACACTCTATCTTTTAATGTGTGGCAATGCTACGACGGGCCCCGTCTAATAGCTGGCAATCAATGAATTAAGGGAAAAAAATAAGAAAAGCCACCGCACGCATTCATCAACCCGTTCTTAAAGGAACATGCCACTTTTTGGGACATTTTCAATCTCACTCATTCTTAACGCATTGACTGCTGTTTTCCCATCTTACTCCCTGGCACCAGCATTATTGACCATTTTCACGATGTTTGCGGACCCATCGTATATTCTATATTATAGCTACGGAGACAATAGTATGGCTCATTTGACAGACACTATTTATAGTCCAATAGGGACGAAACAGTTCATTTCTACATACTTTCGTTTGTGCGCTATACCACTCTAAACATCGCCCCGTTTCACAATAATTCAGGCTGGTTTTCTAGATCGTGTTTTGTGCAACGTACGCGCAAATCTCGCAGCTGCTCGCCCAAAACCTATATTATTGCCAGGTCAAATGTAAACACGACCATATGCTTCTTCACGGGGGGGGGGGGGGGGGTCGTTTTCAGACACTGCGATCATACAAACGCATGTTTTAGGATGGGGGTTTGGTAAAATAGACGTTACCTTTGTCAAAAGGTACACTACCATATGTTTCTTCACAAAGGCATCGAGGGGGGGGGGTCTTTTTCAGATGCTGCGATCATACAAATGCATGTTTTAGGATGGGGTTTTCGGTAAAGTAGACGTAAAATAGACGTTACCTTTATTTAAAGTTACTCCATTTCTCACTTCGAGTCCAAGTGTCTTGAATCAGAACAGGATCAATACATATAACATTAGGTAGCCCTCATATGTTGTCTTCTTCATCTACTATAGTCTGCTCGGCCCAGACTATAGATGGAGTCCTCATCGGCCGGTTTGATTATAGTTTTTTTTTACGTTTTACCAGTAGTGCTGAGTCCAACATAGTCCAACATAGTCTGGTGGAAATGCACCTTATCGTCCATAATCATCATCCATATAATCCATTTAGTCTTTTTCATAATATCCAATAGTTCGCTCTAGGCGATCACGTCCTGCTCACAGCTGTTCGCAACCTACTAGTAGAGTCCCTAGTTATTTGGGGGGCTGTGGGGCCCATGCATGTTCATAAGGGAGTGATACTGCCACCTGGTGGTTTCAATCATCATTGCAGGTCCAATCCACACTCACAAGGCCTGCGCGAGTGCCTAGTATGAGAAAATCGAAAAAAAAGGAACTAAACCCTAGATATCTCGGGTTTGGCGCTCAACGATTGGATTGAATTTTTATTGTACAGCACAAGTATGACAATGACACTAAGTAACAACCCATCATCTACACTCACTGCACACACATCCACATGTACACACTAACTTTAAACAAACACTCACCTTACCACTCACTTTACTCACTTTACACACTTTAACACACTTTATATCTATCTATTATTAAAGAGATTTGCACTACATTCATACCTCATTTGCACCCTACCCTAAGTTTTGCACCTCATCTTATTTCTGCATTGTACCTCACTGTTACTCATTTGACTCTGTATTGTAAATTGTATATATGTATATTGACTGAACATTCCTTAACTTTTTACTTACTTCTTAATGATTTTTTTTGTTACTTACATTCTTTTTACTGTATGTAGCACACTCTCAGGGGCTCATACAGAAACAAGCATTTCATCATAAAGTATTCTGTATTTTGTTGTGAAAAATAATAAACAACGGCTTAGCGAGGCAGTCTCAGCGCATGACGAGTGCACACACACACACACACACACACACGTACTGTAAAATGCTTTGCTAGAACGATTAATTTCTCCATCACCGCAAATCCGCCCCTCAATTAATATCGCCAAATCCCATGGGACAATTCATTCGGAACTTGTGTCCCACAACGAGATCTACTCCCGTGAATATTATTGTGCGGATCGGAATACAGGCGCGCGCGCAAAACCGGCAAGATTTTTCCATGTTGCGCCCCGACCTTTTAGCTGACGGTTAAGCAGCCACTCATCTGGCTCTGCAAATAGATCTAGACGATCTCTAAATATGCATTATATGCGTATGGCCTGGGCGGCCAGAGCATCTAACTGTTCTAACAGCAATATATAATCCATTTCGATGGGTGGTAATCTGGACTCTTGTGGACAGCGACTCCTACAGGTCGATTGGGGACGCCTGCACAGCAGAGACAGGAAATGGCTGGGGTAGTGGAGCCTCCCACACGTTACACCTCGCCAATGAGAGTCCGCGCTGGCAGGTGAAAAGATGTGACAGGCTGCCTACTCGTGTATCGGAGGGGACACGTGATGCAAGGCTTCTATCCTCCCTACAACCGGCCAGTGGGGGGAATATGCGAGCAACGTTCAAGACAGGGGAGGGGAGAATTGGCACAGCGAAATTTAAAAGAGGAGAAAACGTGGATAAAAAAAATAATAATAATAATTAGGGATGTCCCGATAATTTTTTTTTGCTCCCGATCCGATCCCGATCATGTGATTTTGAGTATCTACTGATACCGATCTTTCCCTATCTGATCCAAAAAAATATATATATATATTTAAATATATATATATATATTTTTTTTTAAATCCCAATTTCTCACATTACATTCACCCTGAATGTTGACGTTATCCAGGTGAAAAGTTAACTTCATTCAAGCGAGGCATTGCAATCCTTGACATAAATCATTTGATGTATAATTAAATCAAAGGAAATGCATTTGGGTCTGAGAGTGTGGCTGGTCTGCTGTTCTGCAGCTGGATACTATTGGTTAGTTTTGGCAAAATTCCTCTGCTCTGTGTGACAATAAATAAATGAATGATGATATGCAATTTAAAACCAAAACTAAGGCCTCAGTATGAGTTGAAGACGTGAACATGGTCATGTTTGTTGAATAAAAAAAAAAAAAAAAAAAATTGATCCCGATCTTCGGAAAATCACGTGATCGGCCCCGATCGGGACATCCCTAATAATATTATTATAATTATTGAAAGGTTCTGGGGTTTTAAAGTCGTATTTGGGGGCAATTGACCAATGGTAGGCTTTTTTCCCCCTTTTCTCATCTGGGTAAGAGTTTCTTATCTGGGTAAGAGTGCTCTCGACCACTCTTAGAATTTGGTCTTGCCTGAGATAAAAGCAATAAGAAAACATTGCTGAATCCCAGGTAAGACCAAAATAAGAAAAAATGCTAGTTAAGAACAAAATAAGAGGAAATATGTTCTTATATCGCTTCGTGAATGAGGCCCAATGTTCTTATATACACAGTAAGGTATTCTTATACACACAGTAAGGTAGAATGTTCTGTCTCTCTCTCCTTCTGGTTACTGTAGCATGGTTTTACTAAACGTGCTGTGTCTGTACGGTAGGCCATTCTGAGATGTACCACTACCTACAGTAGCACAGATTTCCAAAACAAAAACGCCAGGACACAAGTCATTAAGATACAGGCCTCTCTCTCTCTCCCTCCCTCCCTCCCTCCCTCCTTCCTTCCCTCCCTGGTTCAGACATCTCCATGTGGGGCTGGAGGGGTAGAAACGCTCTATTGATCAGAATAAACAGTGGAATAATCTTTACTAATCAGCCTGGGCCATGGCTTTATTAACAATTGATGTGGCTGGAGTGGAGATCAAGAGAAGCATGGCTTGAGATGGACTGCTCTCTGTGTGTGCGTGTGTGTGTGTGCGTGTGTGTGTGTGTGTGTGTGTGTGTGTGTGTGTGTGTGTGTGTGTGTGTGTGTGTGTGTGTGTGTGTGTGTGTGTGTGTGTGTGTGTGTGTGTGTGTGTGTGGCGTGAGAGAGAGAACAAAATATAAGGCATTCTTTCTAGGCCTGTGTGTGTGTGTGTGTGTGTGTGTGTGTGTGTGTGTGTGTGTGTGTGTGTGTGAGAGTGTGTGACGTCTCATTCGCCTAGTCCATCTCCATCTATAGGGCCCTGTCTCTGGGCCACATAAATTATTAAACCCTCGCTTTCCCAGAGTGTGCACTGTGTGCCTCTTACACACAAATACACATTATGGAAAACTATACACTCTCGTACACACAATTACATAGAAGGTTCTTATACAAACAGTAAGCATTCTTATACACAGTAAAATATTCTTATACACACAGTAAGGTAGAATGTTCTTATACACTCAGTAAGGTAGATGTGTATATATTAACACACAGTAAGGTAGAATGTTTCCTATACACACAATAAGGTAGACCATTCTTATATAAACAGTAAGGTAGACTGTTCTTATACATACAGTAAGGTAGAATGTTCTGTCTCTCTCTCCTTCCCTCTGTCTCCCTCTGCGTCTATATTTCTCTCTCTATGTCTCTCTGTCTCTCTCTCTGTCTTTATCGTCAGCCTTATATCTCTCTTGTGTTTCAGAGGCTATGTTATGAACTTGACACATTAGCAGCTTGTTTTCAGGTCCAAGCCCTCTGTCTGTCTACCCTGTAGCACATTAGACTGTGTCTCATTAATAAGCACAAGTGTGTGTGTGTGTGTGTGTGTGTGTGTGTGTGTGTGTGCGTGTGCGTGTGTGTGTGCACTCACCCCTGGGCAGGGCATTTTTCTCCTCTCATACTGCATTGATTTCCTGTATGACTTCATCACACTAATACGCGCTTTGCCTCCCTCTTTTTATACACACACGCACGCATGCACACACACACACACACACACACTCGGATGCCCATAATGCCAGCGTTTCCTCCCAGCGATCAGTCAAGGCAGCTTGTCTTGGGATCAATGGTCTCTCTGAGCAGACCTCAACATTATGAAACGGGGAAAATGGAGAGCTGAGAATGAGCTCACCAGCAGTGTACAGTCAGAGCATCGTCCTGCGGAGAGCGGCTCCGACGACGCACAACTCATCCAGCGCTCCGTTTGCATCGTGGCCGCCTCCTTCTTGCGGGCCATAATTTGCGTTTTTATTCTCGAGTGGAATCAATTTCTGTGATCCCTCGTTTCGTAATCTCTCCGAATGGATTCTATAGGCCGACGACAAGCATGTAATCTGTGGAGATATTTCACCACAAAGGCCCTAAAATAACACACGACAACACAGAGCCATAAAACACAGAGGGAGTCTGGAAGAAACACACAACACCACATAGTGGTGAAGGTTGGCTTTCTGTGTGGCATGTTGTATGTTCCATATATCAGCTAGTAGTGTAGTGTATGGAGTGTAGTGTAGTGACAAAATGTAAATGAAGCGAAGTGTAGCATAGTGAAGTGAAGTGTAGCCTAGCGTAGTGTAGTGTAGCATAGCGTAGTGTAGTGTAGCATAGGATTGCATACTGTAGTGTAGTTGAGTGTACCGTAGCGTAGTGTATGTTGTGATATATGTGATGTGATTTATACTCACCACTAGATGGCCCCATCTACCAGGCTACATGGGCCACACCCCAAACACAGTCAGTATAACTAGGAAGTAATGAGACACCTGTTGGATGCTGACCTGTATGCTACCTACTTGCTACCAGTACCTAAATAAAATGATATTGAAAGAACGCCAGTTTCTTCATTGCTAGAAAGAACATTACATGGTACCAGGAGTGGTCACAAGTCGTCATGATGGAAAGTGTGAAGCCGCCAGACGCTGTGAATTGGACTGGTAATGTTGATTATGAGTGGCGTACCTTCAAACAGCGTTTCATGCTGTACCTGATGGCTGTAGGACTGGAAGCAAAGTCTGAAAAAAGGAGGATTGCACTGCTTCTGACCATCGCGGGACAACAAGCTGTGGAAGTATACAACACGTTTGTGTTTGTCAACGCAGAAGACAAAGACAAGTTTGACGAGGTTGTCAAGAAGTTTGATGAACACTGTTCACCAAAGAAGAATGAAACCTTTGAACGGTATGTGTTTCGCTCGAGAATGCAACAGCCTGCTGAAAGTTTTGATGTGTTTCTAACGGACTTAAAGCTAAAAGCTAGAACGTGTGACTTTAGAGATGTGCATGATTCTATGATCCGTGATCAGCTTGTGTTTGGCGTACAAGATTCAAAACTGAGGGAGAGGTTACTGCGGGAGACAGCGCTAACCCTTGAATCTGCTGTGAAAATATGTCACGCAAGTGAATTAGCAATGCAGCATGCCAGAACATTTGCGGGAGATGCTAAAGATGGAGCAGCAGTCGCTATGGTCTCGAGGAAGACTTACAACAAAGGAGAAAGGCAGTACAATCGACAAAAGAAATCAGAGACTTTTCAATGTAAAAGATGTGGTACTCGTCATGCACCAAGACAATGCCCAGCATATGGAAAATGTGCCATAAGTGTCAAGGACAAAATCACCTTTCCAAGCAATGCTTTGCCAAGGGGAAACAAGGCAGAGGTGAACATGTACACACAGTAGAGGAAAATTACTGTGTGATTCCTTCTTTGTGGGCATGGTGACACAGGATGTGGACAACATGCCTGAAGAGGACAAACATACAAGTGTGAATAGAGTGGAGCAGGACAAGTGGACCGAGCCATTGCATATAAATGGAGCTATAATTGCTTTCAAACTGGATACAGGAGCAAAGGCTAACATGATAAATGAACTTCACATCAGAAACATGAAGGTGGAGCCCCACATTTGTCCTAATCCCATTCCACTCAAGGCCTACATGGACAGCCCATCCCCACAAGAGGAATAGCTGTAGCGTAGCATAGCATACTGTAGTGTAGTTTAGTGTAGCATAGCGTAGTGTAGTAGTGTAGCATACTGTAGTGTAGTGTAGCCTAGCATACTAGCATAGCATACTGTAGTGTAGTTTGTAGCATAGCGTAGGGCTGGGCGATAAAATTATAACGATAACTGTCGCGATAAATTATTTCCTTGAAATAAACATGAAACGTGGTCGCAAAGTTTCGATATATCGATTTTCCAAGCTTGGATATGAGCACACGCACTAACAACCAATCAGTGAAGGAGATGGCCGACAGCGGAAGGAGACCCGGAGGTAGGACTCAACAACAAGGCTGGCTAAGCTAATTAGCTTGCACGGCGCTATTTTATATATTTACGTGCGGAGTATGTGTGTGGCGTGAATTCTGATGCCACGGTTATAGTAGTGTGTGGTATACGGTGGACGTCGTTGCAATGTATTGGGGCGGAACAGAGTATTTTAGGGATATTTAGTACTTTGGCAATATGGCTCGCTAGGATAATTAGCTTGCACGGCGCAATTGTATCGTTTGGCTCGCTAGGATAATTAGCTTGCACGGCGCTATTTTATATATTTACGTGCCGAGTATGTGTATGGCGTGAATTCTGATGCCACTGTTATAGTAGTGTGTGGTATACAGTGGACGTCGTTGCAATGTATTGGGGCGGAACAGAGTATTTTAGGGATATTTAGTACTTTGTCATGGGATACACTGCTCGCTCTGGCTAACTGCTAACGTGCGTGGACTGATAACGACATCAACTCGAGACATTCGCAGCAGAAAAACAAGTCTATTAATAGCCCGTCCATCGGCGCTGGGCATAATAAGTTAATTAAACTTGACAGACATTATATCGACGATAATTATCGATATCGAGTTATATGAAAATAATTTTATAATTGTATCGCGATAATGTTTTTGGCCATATCGCCCAGCCCTAGCATAGCGTAGTGTACTGTAGTGTAGTATACTGTAGTGTAGCGTAGCATAGCATAGTGTAGTTTAGCGTAGTGTACTGTACTGTAGTGTAGTGTAGCGTAGCATAGCATACTGTAGTTTAGCGTAGTGTAGTTTAGTGTAGCGTAGCATAGTGTACTGTAGTGTACTGTAGTGTACTGTAATATAGCATAGTGTACTGTACTGTAGTGTACTTTAGTAGGCACGTAGGCTATATAGTAGGCACGTAACTATAGTATAGTGTAGTATAGTGTACTGTAGTGATGCTTTGTCTGCCCGACTGCCTGAAACACACTCAACAGCTGGGGTATTGAAATACACACACATGCGTGCGCACACACACACACACACACACACACACACACACACACACACACACACAGTCAATAATACAATACACCCTGATAATACACTGACTGCAGCCTATACTCTGATAATATACACAGTGATCTATATCAGCATGGAGAGGAGAGGAGAGGAGAGGAGAGGAGAGGAGAGGAGAGGAGAGGAGAGGAGAGGAGAGGAGAGGAGAGGAGAGGAGAGGAGAGGAGAGGAGAGGAGAGGAGGGAATACAATAGACAGACAGAGAGAGAAAGCAGTTAGCTGGTTATCCCAATGCTAACATGCAGATTAGAGCCCTGCTGGGTTCAGTAGATGTAATTGAACTGAAGCTCTTATCTAAAGAGTCAATGGAGAGCAGGGCTAACATCCCCTCAACACTGGAACATATTATGAATAGGATGAATACAGTAATGAATACTTGAAGCACAGTAATGCATTCAGGTACATTCATAAGGATGTGTGCATAGTACAGTCCTGTATGTGTGTGCAACTCTGTGTGTGTGTGTGTGTGTGTGTGTGTGTGTGTGTGTGTGTGTGTGTGTGTGTGTGTGTGTGTGTGTGTGTGTGTGTGTGTGTGTGTGTGTGTGTGTGTGTGTGTGTGTGTGTGTCCGCTTACCTGCTACATTTCAGGTCCTCTGACGTTGGTACACTTTAAACACTGCACAGTGATGTAATGCTGCTGGATGCTTATACAAGCCATGTCAGGTGCTCTGGAGGAGGGAGTCACCTGGGACGTTGAGTTCCTCTGGGCTGAGGCTGGCAGGACACCGTGTCAGGGAGGCACCACACAGGTCACCTGGGACGTTGACCTCCTCTGGGCTGAGGCTGGCAGGACACCGTGTCAGGGAGGCACCACACAGGTCACCTGGGACGTTGAGTTCCTCTGGGCTGAGGCTGGCAGGACACCGTGTCAGGGAGGCACCACACAGGTCACCTGGGACGTTGACCTCCTCTGGGCTGAGGCTGGCAGGACACCGTGTCAGGGAGGCACCACACAGGTCACCTGGGACGTTGAGTTCCTCTGGGCTGAGGCTGGCAGGACACCGTGTCAGGGAGGCACCACACAGGTCACCTGGGACGTTGAGTTCCTCTGGGCTGAGGCTGGCAGGACACCGTGTCAGGGAGGCACCACACAGGTCACCTGGGACGTTGAGTTCCTCTGGGCTGAGGCTGGCAGGACACCATGTCAGGGAGGCACCACACAGGTCACCTGGGACGTTGAGTTCCTCTGGGCTGAGGCTGGCAGGACACCATGTCAGGGAGGCACCACACAGGTCACCTGGGACGTTGAGTTCCTCTGGGCTGAGGCTGGCAGGACACCATGTCAGGGAGGCACCACACAGGTCACCTGGGACGTTGAGTTCCTCTGGGCTGAGGCTGGCAGGACACCGTGTCAGGGAGGCACCACACAGGTCACCTGGGACGTTGAGTTCCTCTGGGCTGAGGCTGGCAGGACACCGTGTCAGGGAGGCACCACACAGGTCACTGCTGGTCATGATACATTACAGCAGGCGAGGAACACTGGTGTGATCATCTTCAGACACAAGACCTGCAGGATCCATCCTCTCACAAGACAACTGTTTGTGCAGTTCTCTATCTCTCTCTCTCTATCTCTTACTACAGTATCTACCTTTCTCTCTCTCTCTCTCTCTCTCTTACTATCTACCTTGCTCTCTCTCTCTCTTACTATATCTCTCTTTCTGTCTCTACTGTATCTGTCGCTCTTTATCTCTGTCTCTTTATTTCTCTCCTTTTCTCTTTATCTCTCTCTGTCTCTCTTACTATCTCTCTCTTGCTCTCTCTCTATCTCTCTCTTACTACAGTATATCGCTCTTTATTTCTATATCTGTCGCTCTGTATTCTCTTTCTTTCTTTCTTTCTTTCTTTCTTTCTTTCTTTCTTTCTTTCTTTCTTTCTTTCTTTCTTTCTTTCTTTCTTTCTTTCTTTCTTTCTTTCTTTCTTTCTTTCTTTCTTTCTTTCTTTCTTTCTTTCTTTCTTTCTTTCTTTCTTCTTTCTTTCTTTCTTTCTTTCACTAGTAGTATGGTAGTAGTCAGCATAACTAGTAATAGTAGGTAAGGGATATGTACATATATGTACATATAGATATAGTATCTACATATATGTAAAAAGGATTATATGCAGGTATGTACAGCTATGTACAGACAGATGTGGATAGATATATACAGTATATGGTAAGAATATATAAAAGAAAAAAATATATATATGTATATAGCATTATTATACATGCTATCATACAGACATATGTGTTATGTGCAGGTGTATAAGTAGGTATATAAAAGGATTATAATCGGGTATATTCAGACAAATATGTATATATATAACCGGTAAATATAAATGTATATATATATACATATATATATATATATGGTATATACAGCACTATTGTACATGCTATCATACAGAGTTCTATTGGTAGACTATATGAGGTATATGTATGAGGTAGGTCGTTATGATATTATGATTTCAGTGTAGGCAGTTGTATGCAGTGAAAGCAGTAGGCCGGGCCCGAGTTTCCTACTGCGGTGTTTGCTAAGACAATAGCTGATCAACCTGGGCCCAAGCTGTTCCCCTAGCAACAGAGTTCTCCTCAGAGAGCTCTGTGTAGGATCTCTGCAGACACGACGTGATGTAAGGACTGTGGACCTGCAGGTGCTGGCTGTGTACAGGGTGTATTCTGACCCTTTATGGAGCTGCGTCCCTCTGGTTCTGGCTGTTTGGTCAGGTGGTAAAAGTTTATCACCTTTATGTACTTTAACAGCCTTTAATATCTGCTCGTAAAGCAGCGGCAAACAGGCCATGGAGTCTCTCTGCACCTCACAGAGAGCTGCACTGACCAGCACACTGACCATGTAGTCTCTCTGCACCTCACAGAGAGCTGCACTGACCAGCACACTGACCATGGAGGGAGGGTGGGGGTGGGTATATCATATGTGATCGTGCCCAGCGCTTACGTCTTCATTTCGGCCAAGGCCATTTTGCGTGAAAGCAAAACAAAATATATATTATATAATAATAATAATAATAATAATAATAATAATAATAATAATAATAATAATAATAATAATAATAATATTATCACAGTTTGAATGTTTAAGAACATGTTTACTATAAAAGCTAACAGTTATAGTATCTAATATAATAGTAACATTTCTTTGTTTTAAGTCATGTTCTGAGTCTCTTTTTCCTCTTGCGTGGGGTGGAGTAAAATGTACAGGTGAATCAAGGCGAGTGCCTCGGAGTTTCGAGTGACGCCCATAAATACACACATTTTATGCACATGGGCTTTGTGTTATCCTCTTCACGACAGATGCACTAATAAAATGCTCGGCATCAGGCATGTTTCTTTTTGTGTGTATTTATTTGGGTATATCATGTGGGTGTCTGTATGTATGTGGGTATATCATGTGTGTGTGGGGTGGGGGTGTATGTATGTGGGTATTGCGTGTGTGTGTGTGTGTGTGTGTGTGTGTGTCGTGTGTGTGTGTGTGTGTGGTGTGTGTGTGTGTGTGTGTGTGTGTGTGTGTGTGTGTGTGTGTGTGTGTGTGTGTGTGTGTGTGTGTGTGTGTGTGTGTGTGTGTGTGTGTGTGTGTGTGTGTGTGTGTGTGTGTGTGTGTGTGTGTGTGTGTGTGTGTGTGTCCCAGTGGAGTGTGTGTGTGTGTCCCAGTGGAGTGTGTGTTCTCTGTCTCCTGGCTGTGACGCAGAGGGAGGATGTGATGGAAATCTCTCTATTTAAATCCACTGGAACATCAAAGACCTGCCACTGCTACTGGAATAACACTAATAATTAGACACAAACGTCTAATTTACATACACGTGTTAATTAATCTCTCTCCTCTTTAACTCTCCCTCTGTCTCTCACTGTCTCTCTGTATCACCCTCTCTCTCTCTCTCTCTCTCTCTCTCTCTCTCTCTCTCTCTCTCTCTCTCTCTCTCTCTCTCTCTCTCTCTCTCTCTCTCTCTCTCTCTCTCTCTCTATCTGTATCTCTCTGTCTGTCTCTCTCTCTTTCACACTCTGTTTTTCCTCTCACTCATGCTCTGTTTCTGTCTCTCTCTCTCACACTCACTACAGTATCATCTCTATCTCTCTTCTCAAGCCTTTCTGCCCCCTTCCATATAGTGTCTGGACCATGTGCTAGTCCATGTGTTTGACTGGCCAGCATGTGTGATCCAGCTAATGGCTCTCTTCCTATCTGTCATTTGTCTGTGTCAAACATGGTTGGTCAGACCCCCCCCCCCCCCCCCCCCCTGGCTGGTTTGATGGAGATGACATCCTTCCACTTGTATTACACAAACACTCAGGCTGTTTACTTCAGCGGTCATAACAAATAGACCCGTATGAATGTCAGAATGTTCTATTTATTCCTTCCTGACCACGGTGCTTATAGCAATGCATCTGCCATCTTGCGCATGTGGAGTATTTATACCAAAACAGTCACATGGTGACCCCTCATGACCCAGGCTAGGGTATATCTTCTGCCGTCATCAGAGGCTCTGTTCCATTTCATCTTCTCACTTCGCAGGTCTATACCTTGTATAGCGTTAGCTAAAGCTAAGTTACATTACTTACATTTACATTTAGTAATTTAGCTGACGCTTTTATCCAAAGCGACTTACAAGTTCTGTACGACAAGTCAACCGGAAGGGTACAACTCTTTCAGCTGAGTAACAATGTTCATCAAACAGTGCTGAAACGCGGGTGGTGCAGTGCTGAGTGCATAGTCGTGAAGACATATTAGTATAGTAGGAAGAGTGCATGATAGTAGAAGACAGTAAGATCTTTTAAAAACATTTTTATTTCAGATATTGATTGAAGAAGTGTGTCGACGGCGAAAGATTGGTTGGGTTTCAGCTGTCCTAACTGTGGTGGGAAGTTCGTTCCACCATTGTGGAGCGACGACCGAGAATAGGTGGCTTCTCTTTGACCCTCCCGGAGCTCGGATAGGAGTGGGTCTGAGGCGGCCAGAGGATATAGAGCTGAGGGGTCTTGAGGGTGTGTAGTTAGAGACCATTGAACGGAGGTAGGCGGGAGCCGTTCCCTTCGCTGCGCGATATGCCAGGTCGAGGACCTTGAAGCGGATTTGTGCGGCGATGGGGAGCCAGTGCATTTATATAACGCTTTTTTCTAGACAGACTCAAAGCGATTTTTACAATGTAGGGTGGAAATTGCCTCCTTCACCGCCACTGTGTAGCACCCAACCTTGGGCTACGCAGACTCAATGGCTGCCATACACTGGCACCAGGCACACATCACACTACATAATGGCTGAATGGCTCAGGAGACAGAGATTGATATCAGCCAATTAAGGGCGGGAGGGGGGGGGGGGTGATTAGGTGGCCTTGATGTCAGAGACCTGATTGGGATTTCGGCATGTCGGGGAGTCCCCTACTCTTTGCAATAGACGCCCTGGATTCTTTAACGACCACATTCAGTTGGGATCTCGGTTTAACGTCTCATGGACGGCTCTCTCAGCTGTACGGTGTCCCTATCACCCTAACAGGGGCATTGTTACAGCCAAGTCTAGAAGACTGACTGCACAACAACACCACCAGGTCCAGAGGACAGCGTGCTCCCTGCTGGACAACAACACCACTTTCAGACTACGGCCTTGACCAGGCCTCGAACCGGTGATCTTCCGATCATGAGTCTGGAGCTCTACCCATGTAGCCAAAGCTAACGTTGGTGAATGTGCTGTTGGTGAACGCGGCGTGCTCGCTTGTTTGTTCACATAAGCAGCAGCGACTTTGCTCAAAGCTAAGTTGAAGGTCTGTATTGGTGAAGCAGTGGCGGCTTAGTGAAATAGTATCTCTATACAGGCCTAATCGAAGTTAAATAGCCTCTTCATACAGGCCTAATTAAAGTGGAATAGCCTCTTTATACAGGCCTAATCGAAGTTAAATAGCCTCTTCATACAGGCCTAATTAAAGTGGAATAGCCTCTTTATACAGGCCTAATCGAAGTTAAATAGCCTCTTCATACAGGCCTAATTAAAGTGGAATAACCTCTTTATACAAGCCTAATCAACATTAAATAACAGGCCTAATTAAAGTGGAATAGTCTCTATACAGGCCTAATCAAAGTCTAATAACCTCTTTATACAGGCCTAATCAAAGTGAAATAACCTCTTTATACAGGCATAATCAAAGTAAAATAACCTCTTTATACAGGCATAATTAAATTGAATTAGGTTGCTCATGAAAAGAGAAAAGACACAGAATATATTTAATTAACAGACAGACAGAGGGGCTTATAGGGCTTACAGTATAACCCCAACACAACATGTGTTGTCGTAACATTAAAACCACAGTCACACACACAGTAATGACACGGGAAGCAGAAGAGCTGTTTCTTTTCAACAGTGCTTCCAGTGAAAGGCGTTATCTTTCTGTATGTAGAGGTGACCTCTGAGTCCTTTCATCATGTTGTGTTTAACCTGAGACCAGTCTGTCTCACTGAAGACTACAGACACCAGGGTTTGAGTCTGATTACTACCAGCAGACTACAGCCTGGCTTCATTACAACAAGCATTTACATCAGCCTCTACATACACACACACACACACACACACACACACACACACACACACACACACACACACACACACACGCACACGCATGCACACACACACATACACACACGTGCGCGCATGTACACACGCCTTAGCCTTCTGTCTTTATCTGTAGGAGTTCTTGCATCATCTAATCACACAAATACGTTCACATAACTTAACTTTCTGGCTTTATTAGATCTAAGACTTTTTACATCATCTAACTGAGGCACACACACCTACATACATACACACACACACACACACACACACACACACACACACACACACACACACACACACACACACACACACACACACACACACCTTGTTCAACGTGTGTTCTACTCCTGGCTCTTCTGCTCCTGCATCATTGTCTCCCAGGTCAGTTTCTCCTTCATGCCTCTCCTGAATGAATAAGTGATCTGTGGCAGACCTGCTACCAGGAAGAGTCAAATAACCTGTGAGCTCTTGAACAAAACACAAGACACGCTTTGTTTAATATCCCACAACCAGCGCCCACCTCTGCGGCTGTATTGCAGGATAAATAACCCCCTACTACTGAAAACACCCTTCAGTCTGTGGGCTCTTCAGACAGTAGAATATCTGTCCAGAGATACAGGGCTAGATCCACAAAGAATGGATTGCATGGAGCAAGTTGCACCCTTACTTACAATTCATTATGAATTGAAAACGGGGGACCCTGATGTAAACAAGACGAAAGTCTTTCTCTGGTCTGCATCCCCTTAACACTTTCAGTGCCCAGCAGGGGGCGCACATTTAGTGCTTGAATGCCCACCATCCACTGCAATGTTAGCATTAATATCGCCTAATCTATGTTTTAAATTATGGCTATGTGTCTAATCTGCCCGTCGCATTATCAATGACTCATTTCCAGTCAACATTGTCGAAGCGGATTGTTTTTTTATCAGTTAATTTTTCCGTTTTATAGCATTTTGAAAAGCCCTCGTTTTCACAAGGAAAAAAAAGATTCCATGATAATCGCCATGTACTGTAATATTCTAGAACGTTGTAATTTTTCAGCCTATTTATGAATAGTTTTCAAATAAACGCTAGATTATCGATAGTATATGTCTACGTGTGCACGCTGGTGCCGCTCGCTTAAAATCGATTCTCTCAGTTCCTGATCGCTCTTACAGTCAAACAGCCATATCACATTATAGGGGAAAAGCTTATATCTCCGTGGAAACGGGTCTGATTATCCTAAGACTGGTAAAATAGATTCCTTACCTGAGATCAGATGGTATCCAAATGGATTATTTCAATTCCTGATCGCCATTCCAAAAATCGATCCTTTTATTGATCCAACGTGTATACTGTAAAACACATATTACACGCTGTGCTGAGGGTCCAGAATGAATCTGATCGGCTCCGGTTACATGCGTGAGAAGTAAAATGTGGATTCCGTATTTTTTTTTTCTCATCCATTTTCATTGAGTCCAATCCAAAATGGTGCATTACCATCTGGGAGACATAGGGGGCGCTTTTTTCACATCTGAGCGCCTGGCGGGGCAGGGTTACCAACGGTAGACTCGGTTGATGAAATATGAATTCAGATCGCTAATAAAAAAAATTAAACAAGAATTCTCGTGATGGGCTGATAACCCGAGATATCTCGTGATGGGCATTCAAAGTGTTAACAGTTGTGTGTATTGAGCCGTACTGTATTGTACCCATTCTGCAATCTGTTAATAAAACGTTCATTCAATCAATCAATCTGCACGGTGATTGATTGAATGAAAATTGTATTAACAGATTGCAGAATGGGTACAATACAGTACGGCTCAATACACAAAATTGTTAACTAGCACAGCCGACAAGGGGTCAAATGTTGACCCCTAGGCATTTTCAATAAATGTATCCTCGTTACTCGGTCGAGCTCCAGCTCCGTCACTCAATGACTTTTCCTAAAAGTACCCGTTTTATCTGGCACGGTTTCTGACATTTCTAAATGACTTCGGTAAAATGTAATTAGAACGTTATTCCACATATATATGGAATATATGTGGAAAGTCACAGCACTTTGCGAGCGTCTAGCGCAGGGGTGGGCCAACCCATGGCTCGCGAGCCGCATGTGGCTCTTTGTCCGTCAATGTGTGGCTCTTCCATAAAAATTTAAAATAAAAATGATAATATTTATAATATAATATTTATTATTATTAAAAAAAAAAAAGTGTCACTCAAACCTGTGGTAAACCTCATATTTTTATATTAAGAGGTAATTATATAGTTTACACTGTTTATTTTTCTCATATTTCTCATATAAGCTGTGGGGTCATCTGACCCCTTCCAGCGGGAATCAGTGACATTTTCTCCATGGCTGTTCTAGTGTTAAGGGGATGCAGACCAGGGAAAGACTTTTGTCTTGTTTACATCAGGGTCCCCCATTTTCAATTCATAATGAATTGTAAGTAAGGGTGCAACTTGCTCCGTGCAATCCATTCTTTGTGGATCTAGCCCACAGTCTGTGTGAAGCTCCACTCTGAAGCCTCTCCTCTCCTGTGTGTCTGTTTTATTTTAACTCTCCTGCTCCTTGTGCTCTGAGACATTTTTCAGAGTGTGTTTGCTGTGGAGATAAAATCAGTCCATTACAGAATATATCCCACTCTTTAAGCTGTATTTCCAGGAATCTAAGCGATACGTTTCTCCCTCCACTCCTCCCTCCCTCCTCTCTCCTCCCTCTTCCTCCTCCTCCTCCCCCTTCCATCCCTCCTATCCTCCTCCCTCATCCCTGCTCCCTCCTCCTCCCTCCCTCCCTCCCTCCTCTCTCCTCCTCCCTCCTCATCCTCCCTCCTCCTCTCTCCTGCAACTATTCCCTGTGACTTTTTTTCCTCTCTTTTGAAAACGCTCCACTTTATATCTGCCGTTGTTCCAATCAGAGTCACCGTTATAGACATTCTCTCCTCCTATTTCCAGAGCCGTGTCTCCCAGCGCTGCACGTGTAACAGTTCCAGCAGCGTTATCGACTGGGTCTCCTCTCCTCCCGTCCAGTCTGGCTGCTCCCTCCGTTCCCTCAGCCAGCACAGAGCAGGGGCTGCTCCAGGGAGAGGAGGGCCGTCCCCAAATACCTTTTTCTTTTTGTGGCTTTGAAAGCTTCAGCACCAATTATTGTCATTATTAATGAATGATGTCTTTATGACGTGCTGTCATTAGGCTTTGTTATTATTGTAATAATTATGCTGTCGAGAGACAATGGCAAAATCAGACTTGAAGAGGTTTTTCCTCTTCATTGAAGTTTAATTGACAAAATGTGCAATAATCAAATTAGATAAATGACGGCCTATGAAAATTTAACTGCTCGTACACATAATGAAGAAGAAATAGCCTGTGCAGCCTATGCCAAGAAATAAAATATATTAAAAAAAAAGTATTCGTTGACAGCAGTAGACTAATCCACTAAATAAATTGGCTTATAGTCAAACAAAATAGCCTCTTTATATAGACCTAATCAAAGTGGAATAACCTCTTTATGCAGGCCTAATAAAAGTGGAATAACCTCTTTATACAGACCTAATCAAAGTGGAATAACCTCTTTATACAGGCCTAATCAAAGTGGAATAACCTCTTTATGCAGGCCTAATCAAAGTGAAATAACCGCTTTATACATAACCTCTTTATACAGGCCTAATAAAAGTTGAATAACCTATTTATGCAGGCCTAATCAAAGTGGAATAACCTCTTTATGCAGGCCTAATCAAAGTGGAATAACCTCTTTATGCAGGCCTAATAAAAGTTGAATAACCTATTTATGCAGGCCTAATCAAAGTGGAATAACCTCTTTATGCAGGCCTAATCAAAGTGGAATAACCTCTTTATGCAGGCCTAATCAAAGTGGAATAACCTCTTTATGCAGGCCTAATCAAAGTGGAATAACCTCTTTATGCAGGCCTAATCAAAGTGGAATAACCTCTTTATGCAGGCCTAATCAAAGTGAAATAACCTCTTTATACAGGCCTAATCAAAGTGAAATAACCTCTCTATACAGGCCTAATAAAAGTGGAATAACCTCTTTATACAGGCCTAATCAAAGTGAAATTACCTCTATATACAGGCCTAATAAAAGTGGAATAACCTCTTTATACAGGCCTAATCAAAGTGAAATTGGTTGCTCGTGAAAAAGGCCTTTGTCAGTAGCCTATAGAGACCTTTACATGAAATCTTAAATAATAAACAGAATTGCTTCTGTTGCCTTAGAACAAAATGTGTCAGTAAAAAAACACTGGAGCCAGGGGAGCCTACACTCTGACTGAGGCTATGTGTCCACTAAAAGCCTTTTTTTCAAGGTGGACCGCTTTGAAAAAAGAAAAAAAAAAGCTCAGAGCGTTTTTCTGAGGCTTGCGCCAGCCGGCCCTTCCTCGATGAGTTACATTGATGAGCGCGCTCCTTTCCAAAAGTTGAACTAGTTTCAACTTTATGAGCTGGGAGCGCTCCAACCAAAAACGCTGCCGCCGAGAGCTCATAAAACGCGAGGCGTGGCGCTGGGAAGAGGAGCGCGCCTGTCGCGTCTCCAGCATAGAAATGAATGACAGAAATGAGCTGACAACTCATAAAACGTCCCTGGTGGACACAAGCCCTAAGAGATGAAAACACTACACTGGAGCCAGGGGATCATACACTCTGACTAAGAGATGAAAACACTGGAGCCAGGGTAGCCTACACTCTGATTCGACCCCGATTGGTGAGTGAGAAAGGCCCCTAAGTGAGATATCACCCATTGCTGTGGACAGCGAGGCACAGTGACATACGGGACAAAGGAATGTAGCCTCATCGAGAAGCGCAAAGTTTCATGGGTAGACGAGAACTAAATAGGTAGGTTTTCTAAAAGTTCGAAATATCCTTGTTTGAGAAGAACTGATGAATGTTGATTCATAATGAATAATGGTCATTATTTCAATAAGCTAATCCTTGTTTCCTGGGATAATTCTTATTTTTTGGAAGAGTAAATAATAGAGAAAGTATTTGAATACGGAATACCACGGTCAACTATTGCAGCTTGGAAGCATCGGGGTCAGCCCTGGGGGAGAGCCGCTGAAACAAGACTTCATCAATTCCAGATGAAACACCAACATTTCCTCCCATTACGCCAAAGCACCACTCGTGCTCACTCTCCCTCGCTCCCCCTCACTCTCCCTCTCTCTCCCTCGCTCCCCCTCACTCTCCCTCTCTCTCCCTCGCTCCCCCTCACTCTCCCTCTCTCTCCCTCGCTCCCCCTCACTCTCCCTCACTCTCCCTCGCTCCCCCTCACTCTCCCTCTCTCTCCCTCGCTCTCCCTCACTCTCCCTCGCTCTCGCTCTCTCTCCCTCGCTCCCCCTCGCTCTCGCTCTCTCTCCCTCGCTCCCCCTCACTCTCCCTCTCTCTCCCTCACTCTCCCTCTCTCTCCCTCTCTCTCCCTCGCTCTCCCTCACTCTCCCTCGCTCTCGATCTCTCTCCCTCGCTCCCCCTCACTCTCCCTCTCTCTCCCTCGCTCTCCCTCACTCTCCCTCGCTCTCTCTCCCTCACTCTCCCTCACTCTCCCTCGCTCTCCCTCGCTCTCCCTCTCTCTCCCTCTCTCTCCCTCGCTCTCCCTCTCTCTCCCTCGCTCTCCCTCTCTCTCCCTCTCTCTCCCTCTCTCTCCCCGATCTCTCACTGCACCGCTCTCCGTGTGTGTAATGAGGAATGGGACTGTGTGCGCCCGTGCTCGTATGTGAGCGTGTTCCTGAGTGCGTAAGTGTGTGTGTGTGTGTGTGTGTGTGTGTGTGTGTGTGTGTGTGTGTGTGTGTGTGTGTGTGTGTGTGTGTGTGTGTGTGTGTGTGTGTGTGTGTAACTGTGAGTAACTGAGTGTGTACACGTGTGTGTGTGTGTCTAGGTGGAGGCAGTGGGAGTAGGGCGGTACAGAGGGGATTGATCCAGGGAGCAGGTGTGTTTATTTGATGTCTTCCTGCTTTTCACAATCATTCCCCTCCCTCCCTCCCTCCCTCCCTCCCTCCCTCCTCCTCCTCCTCCCTCCCTCCTCCTCCTCCTCGTCCTCCTGCCCACTGCCTATCTGCTCTGCCTTTTACTCCCACATCTGTCTTTCTCTCTCTGTTGCTCCACCAGTCTCTCCCTCTCCGTCTAACCTTAGAGGAGACCATATTCCACATGAAATCCTCTGCCTGCCCATCAGATACAGTATCATCCCTACTCTGTTACTAAATATTTGAGACAGTCGGTATCAACGTTGTAGTTATTGTCGATTGCTTGCTGTCCACAGGCTTGTTTCCCTCCAGGCTTAAGCAAGCAATAGCAGGGTATCTGCGGGGTATTAAAAAGTCTTAAAAAGTATTACATTTATAATTCTCAATTTAAGGTCTTAAAAGTCTTACATTTCATTAGCACTGGTCTAAAAAGAATTTGGGGGCAACCTGGCTGTCGGGAGATTAATCAGTATTAACTATTAACTACTACTAAGAAATGTTTGCATATATTGTATTTTTCACTTGTTGTGCCATACATGTCATATTGTGTTGAGGTCTGGGGGAATGTTTATAAAACAAATATAGATCTTATTATAGATCCTAATAATAAACAAAGCTAGTTACCTTGAATCGACAAATCCATTATTCATAAAGTCCTGCACCTTAAAATGTGTAGATATGGTGTACATAAAAACCTAACCTAAGAGTAAAGCCTACCAGTTTGTATTCAATGTCTCTTTCAACCAAGAGAAGGAAAGTATCATTTAAGAGGGTTGTGTATTCTTAAACATGTAAAAAGGTAAGAACTAATGTAAAAGCTAGATGTGTTTAAATTTTGGGAGTTAAATTATGGAATAGCCTTAGTGACGCGTTGAAGTTGTGTACTTCTCAGGGGAGATTTTAAAAAGCCTTAAATGATAAAATAATTCAGGAGTACAGTTTTGAGTAAAACATCAAACATTAGTATTTTTCTTAAAAAAATCTATTATATCTTGCAGCATATTTAAACATTTTCTTTCTTATATTAAAATATATTTAGTTTTTAAGAATATGTAAAGGATAGGCAAAAATAAGCATGTGCTTCAGTCTATTCCTTTTTTTTTCTGGTCGTTGATTTTGGATTTTGTGTGTGAGCTTGCCTTGAATATGTACAATTGTGATTTTCTATTATTTATTTTTTTTGCAAGACCACACAGGTGTTTTTGATTTGTCTGTAAACAAGACCGTAAAATAAAAAACTTCATTCATTCATTCATTCATTCATTCATTCATTCACTATATGAAATGTTTTTTATTCAAGTCGTTGTTTTTTGCGGGGCAACCGGGAGCTTGGTGCGTCTGGTGAGAGAGCTTGTATGGAGCGTGCAAGAATTAAAATTGGCACACAAGTGCAGCCGCCAGTTCAGTGTCACTATGTGCTTTCTTCTTTTTTTGCTGTATGGTCGTGAAATTTGTATAAAAAGTGATATTAAAAAGGTCTTGCATTTGACTTGTTGAAACCTGCAGATACCCTGAATAGTTTAACATTTTCTTAAGAAACCTAATCTATATACTCTTGTTTTAAATAATTTTAGACCAATTTATAAACTACCTTTTACTAATGGGCGGCTAGGTGGTGTGGTGGACAAGGCACTCGCCACCAGTGTGGAGACGCTAGGATTTGCGTGTTCGAATCCAGCTCTCCACATTGTTTTCAGTTTAGCTGGTCGTCCGCAGTAATACACATTGGCCGTATTACGGGGAGGGAAAACTGAAGGGTGGGGATCGAACGTTGTGAACAAGCGACTCCTACAAGTCGGTTGGTGCGCCTGCGCAGTAGAATCAGGAAGTGTCGGGGGCAGCGTGAGCCTCCCACGCGTTACTCCTCGACACTGAGAGATCGAGCTGCGCAGGTGAAAAGATGCGACTGCTGTTACCTCAAGTACCGGAGGGGGACTTGTGCTATGTATGACTTAGTCCACATTGCAGCCGGCTTGTGGGAGGCAAGAAACAGCGTTCGTGACAGGGGAGGGTTGAATTGGATGATAAGAAAATTGGGATGGGAGAAAATATAGAAAAATGGGAGAAAAAGTGGATAAAAAAAAAAAACTACCTTTTACTACACATTTCCTCACCTCTTTTATGAATAACAATAGCATTTTTGTGGAATTCCGATCCGCGTTCATGCTTTACACAGTAACAGCTCTGGTCAAGGTCGTAAATGATCTACTGCTCGCTGCAGATTCTGGTTCAATTTTAATCTTCCCCGATCTGAGGCTCTGCTTTTGATACGGTTGATCATACTATTTTAATTAACCGTCATGAAAAATGGGTTGGCATCAGGGGCTCAGCTTTGATTGGTTTCGCTCCTGTCTCACCGATAGAAGTTCTTATAGGTA
>NC_140182.1:75735609-75788109 GCF_963971535.1 Notolepis coatsorum
CCAGTTAAACCAGTAAGGGTGAGAGAGAGAGAGAGAGGGATAGAGATAGAGATAGAGATAGAGATAGAGATAGAGATAGAGATAGAGATAGAGATAAAGATAAAGATAAAGATAAAGATAGAGAGAGAGAGAGAGAGAGAGAGAGATAGAGAGAGAGAGAGAGAGAGAGAGAGGTGTTGGTGGGTGGAATCATTGGGCTAAGCGTGTTATCCCGGCTTAGGCCCGTACGGGTTCCACGGGGCAACAAGGGGGAACATGTTGTGAGATTCGAGCGGCGGGAACTAGTGTGTGTCTCGGCACGTGTGTCTGGGGGGGAAGAACATTACGGCGAGACACGCATGCGGCCTCACCTTGAGGAACCACTGACCCCGCGCACCTTTATTGCATCTCCAATTAGAGAAGAGGAAAGTGGGAGAGAGAGAGAGAGAGAGAGAGAGAGAGAGAGAGAGAGAGAGAGAGAGAGAGAGGGAGAAGAAGAGAAAAGAAAGAGCACGTTGGTGGAGAGATGTATTTCATACATCCAGTTCAATAAAGAGCACTGACCCAAATGGCATTCAGTAATTCTTCCCTGAGCCAGAGGTGGGACCATCACAATCTTCATCAAGCTCCCTCCTCCTCCTCCTCTCCCTCCTACCCTCCTCTATACCTCTCCTCCTCCTCTCCGCACCGCTCCCTCCGTCTCTCCCACCCCTCTCCTTCTCCCGCGAAGCCGCTTTAAAACAAAATCGTGCTTTAATAACCACATAACATATCTGCTGCATCCGGAACACGCATCAAAGAACAGCTCCTGACTCCCCTCCTTCACTCCTTTCATTTTAATTAAACAAGTTTCCCCTCCACTCCAGACTCTCTCTCTCCGTCTCTCAGGCCTTTGATCTGCTCCGACACAGGAAGAGAGAGAGAGGGGGGGTGAGAGAGATGGAGAGAGAGAGAGAGAGAGAGAGCATCTCCACTTTGAGAGAGTTGTAATTCTTTGATTCCGGACACCTCTTGAGCGAGAGTGTCGATGGTACAACTTGCTCTGAGTACACGGAGCGGAGCTATCGAGTGGAGACGCTCGCAAAACGTAATGGGGAAAATAAAATAAACAAGAGAACCTATAAGCACTGATCCTTTATCTCACACACACACACACACACACACACACACACACACACACACACACACACACACACACACACACACACACACACACACACACACACACACACACACACACACACACACACACACACACACACACACACACACACACACACACACACACACACACACACACACGTAGTTACTGCAGTTAGCTTCTGCGGGGCAGTATGGGTCCAGCGATGAAAGCAGGTATGAATACATTTTTTAAACGGTTAGATCTATCAGATTTGAATTTACAGAAAGATTCCCAAATCTCCATAAAAGGAGAAAAATGATGACAACAACAACAACAACAACAACAACAACAACAACAACAACAACAACAACAACAACAACAACAACAAAAAGAAACGCTACAAGCAGCATCCCTTCACCAAACACAAGCCTGAGACTACGGGCCCTTGTGTTCCGCATGGGTCCACCCATAACGCCAGTGTAAATCCACTTTTGAAACTGTTCAATAAATTCTAATCTATCTTTATGACAATGTTGGCAATACATATCAAATCTGTCACTGCTATGCTAAGATGGATATGGAAGGGCAAAAATCTGAAAGAAAATAATACGATTAAATTGTGTCTCAGGAACCAAGTCCTCATCGATCCGCTCTCTCTCTCTTTTCCAATACGCTACGGAGTTAACATGGACTTATTCTTTCTTAAGCACAACTGGGACCGCTCACCCCCCACCCTCCGCCCCCCGCCCCGCCGCCCCCCACCCCCGGGTGAAACACCCACACAATGCTTCAAAAGAACATTTTGTTTAAATGCTCAATACCAGAAACATCGATGGAATCATCCAATCATTAATTTCCTATTCAATACCAATTTAATACAGATCGACGAAGTGACCAGATCATATCCAATGAGGACATCAATCCCCAATCACTTACTCACACACACACGCGCTCACACACACACACGCGCTCACACGCGCTCACACACACACACACACGCACACACGCACACACCCCAATGGGCCTGTCCCTAAAACAGCTATTCCTCACAACACAGGCTCAATACTGTCTAGAGAGGAAAGAAACAAGGGGGGGAGGAGGTGGGGTGGGGGAGAGGAGGAGGGGGGATGGGTAAGAGTGAGAGAGCGATAGAGTGTGAGAGGGAGAGGGGGACTTATTATTTCCTGAGCGCAGCCTCTCAAGGTGATAGCCCTGACATTGGCTGGCCAGACACCAGTGCAGAGACGCGCCTCCCTCCCTCCATCTTAAACAGGCTCCCCCCCCCCCCGGGCTCTTGCTGAGGGTCGGGTCAGGGTCCGGGGGAAGGTTTCCGGACGGGTCGCCACGTCTAAGGTGAACATTACGCCGTATAAAACGTAACGCGGAACATCAAGGGTTCTCGTTCTGAGCCCCTGGAACCTCTCATAACAAACTCCCAATCAACGAACTCACTCAGGCTACGTTTCTTGATCAATGCCGGGCATGACGGCAGAGTCTCCCGTGTTCGATGATACGATCTATAGCTCTTTGTTGCATGTGATTAGGAGACGCATTGGTAGAAACGCCACCAGTATCGGATCCCGAGCGACAGTGACCCTAACTCCACACTGACACACTGTAGCACACCGCTAGTAAGCATCCCGGTCGTAGATAGATAGACACCAGCTGCACACGCGCATACACACACACACACACACACGGTACCGATGCGGAGACGGCATCGAGAGCCTGCAGGGTTCAAAGGTCAAGTAGAGTCAAACCAGGTAGGCGATTGGCTGAGCAGGTCTGAGTGTAATGACTAATCAATGGTTGAATGCATTAGCCTAATCTAATGGGCCAGGTGGGAGAGGAGAGCACCAGACACATGGAACACATGATTGAGCACAACATGCTACAGCAACACAATCAATAACACATAGAGTGGCCCAACCCCAGGAGAACCCCCACCGCTGGACTGACCTGCTCTACATGCATTTAGGAGGCTCTGTGTGTGTGTGTGTGTGTGTGTGTGTGTGTGTGTGTGTGTGTGTGTGTGTGTGTGTGTGTGTGTGTGTGTGTGTGTGTTGGTGGGTGGGTGGGTGGGTGGGTGGGTGGGTGGGTGGGTGGCAGGGCGGGGGCAGAAACAAGCTGTTTTAGTCTGATTGATTGGATTATGATCCATTCAAACGAAATGAGGGAAATAAAAGCCTTTTGTTCCAGCCGAGCTCTCGCACACCTCCGTGAACGCCGCGCGATCGGGCCTGTCTGTGTCAACAACGACCAAACAGTGTGACGTGTGGAGCTGACGACCCAACAGTGTGGAGCTGACGACCCAACAGTGTGGAGCTGACGACCCAACAGTGTGGAGCTGACGACCCAACAGTGTGACGTGTGGAGCTGACGACCCAACAGTGTGGAGCTGACGACCCAACAGTGTGGAGCTGACGACCCAACAGTGTGACGTGTGGAGCTGACGACCCAACAGTGTGGAGCTGACGACCCAACAGTGTGGAGCTGACGACCCAACAGTGTGGAGCTGACGACCCAACAGTGTGGAGCTGACGACCCAACAGTGTGGAGCTGACGACCCAACAGTGTGGAGGAGCTGACGACCCAACAGTGTGGAGCTGACGACCCAACAGTGTGGAGCTGATGACCCAACAGTGTGGAGCTGACGACCCAACAGTGTGGAGCTGACGACCCAACAGTGTGGAGGAGCTGACGACCCAACAGTGTGGAGGAGCTGACGACCCAACAGTGTGGAGCTGACGACCCAACAGTGTGGAGCTGACGACCCAACAGTGTGGAGGAGCTGACGACCCAACAGTGTGGAGCTGACGACCCAACAGTGTGGAGCTGAGGAGCTGACGACCCAACAGTGTGGAGCTGATGACCCAACAGTGTGGAGCTGACGACCCAACAGTGTGGAGCTGACGACCCAACAGTGTGGAGCTGACGACCCAACAGTGTGGAGCTGACGACCCAACAGTGTGGAGCTGACGACCCAACAGTGTGGAGCTGACGACCCAACAGTGTGGAGCTGACGACCCAACAGTGTGGAGCTGATGACCCAACAGTGTGGAGCTGACGACCCAACAGTGTGGAGCTGACGACCCAACAGTGTGGAGCTGACGACCCAACAGTGTGACGTGTGGAGCTGACGACCCAACAGTGTGGAGCTGACGACCCAACAGTGTGGAGGAGCTGACGACCCAACAGTGTGGAGGAGCTGACGACCCAACAGTGTGGAGCTGACGACCCAACAGTGTGGAGCTGACGACCCAACAGTGTGGAGCTGACGACCCAACAGTGTGGAGGAGCTGACGACCCAACAGTGTGGAGCTGACGACCCAACAGTGTGGAGCTGACGACCCAACAGTGTGGAGCTGACGACCCAACAGTGTGGAGGAGCTGACGACACAACAGTGTGGAGCTGACGACCCAACAGTGTGGAGCTGACGACCCAACAGTGTGGAGCTGACGACCCAACAGTGTGGAGCTGACGACCCAACAGTGTGGAGCTGACGACCCAACAGTGTGGAGCTGACGACCCAACAGTGTGGAGCTGACGACACAACAGTGTGGAGCTGAGGAGCTGACGACACAACAGTGTGGAGCTGACGACCCAAACGCAGGACGAAGGCAGGATGCAGATGAGGAGCGAAACCCCTGAAACTGGGCTGTTGTTTATTATATAGATGAAGAGCGAGCAGGGAACACATGTAAACAACATAAACAGAAAGACATGTCAACTTAAACAAACGAAAAAGACATGTAAACATAAACAAACAAAGAGACGTGTAAACATAAACTAATGACCAGACGATGACAAACAGGGGGATGGGGCTTAAATACGCGTGGGAATAATGACAAGCCGACGACAACCAGGTTGATCACAAACAAGACACAGCTGAGGCAGGTGAGACACATAGAACTATTAAACCTAGACAGTGAAACATACTACACATAGAACTAGTAAACCTAGACAGTGAAACATACTACACATAGAACTACTAAACCTAGACAGTGAATAATACTACACATAGAACTAGTAAACCTAGACAGTGAAACATACTACACATAGAACTACTAAACCTAGACAGTGAATAATACTACACATAGAACTACTAAACCTAGACAGTGAATAATACTACACATAGAACTACTAAACCTAGACAGTGAAACATACTACACATAGAACTACTAAACCTAGACAGTGAAACATACTACACATAGAACTACTAAACCTAGACAGTGAATAATACTACACATAGAACTACTAAACCTAGACAGTGAAAAATACTACACATAGAACTACTAAACCTAGACAGTGAATAATACTACACATAGAACTACTAAACCTAGACAGTGAAAAATACTACACATAGAACTAATAAACCTAGACAGTGAATAATGCTACACATAGAACTACTAAACCTAGACAGTGAAACATACTACACATAGAACTACTAAACCTAGACAGTGAATAATACTACACATATAACTACTAAACCTAGACAGTGAATAATGCTACACATAGAACTACTAAACCTAGACAGTGAAACATACTACACATAGAACTACTAAACCTAGACAGTGAATAATGCTACACATAGAACTACTAAACCTAGACAGTGAAACATACTACACATAGAACTACTAAACCTAGACAGTGAAACATACTACACATAGAACTACTAAACCTAGACAGTGAATAATACTACACATAGAACTACTAAACCTAGACAGTGAAAAATACTACACATAGAACTACTAAACCTAGACAGTGAATAATACTACACATAGAACTACTAAACCTAGACAGTGAAAAATACTACACATAGAACTAATAAACCTAGACAGTGAATAATGCTACACATACAACTACTAAACCTAGACAGTGAAACATACTACACATAGAACTACTAAACCTAGACAGTGAATAATACTACACATAACTACTAAATAGGGATGCACTGATCCGATATTGGTATCGGCCGCCGATATCAGTAAAATAGCTGGATTGGGTATCGGTAAAAAAATATATATATATTTTTTTTTAATAAATAAATAAAATAAGAAATAACCATTCAGTACATTTATATCTATGTGTTAATTTGTTACATTTAGTTTCACTAAGTTAGGAAAGTAATGTTTTAACTCAGTCTCTTCCACACAGTGACAGTGAAGCATACAGTTTATTAATTGAATGAATGAAGTTTATTTTCTGTCTTTGTTTACAACAAATCAAAAACACACTTGTGATCCTTTAAAAAAAAAAAAAAAAAAAAAAATACGTGGATACTTTATTATTATTATTATTATTTTTAATGTGGACAATGGGTATCGGATCGGTATCGGGACTGAAAAAGTCGGATCGGTGCATCCCTACTACTAAACCTAGACAGTGAATAATACTATACATAGAACTACTAAACCTACACAGTGAATAATACTACACATAGAACTACTAAATATAGACAGTGAAAAATACTACACATAGAACTACAAGATTTAAGACAGTGGAACACAGGAGGGAAGAGGAGACAAAGACACTTAGGGGGCTTTCTCATTAGGAGCGGGTGCTCCGCTCCGTCCTCGCTCCGTCCTTGGGTGCGAACTTCCCCCCTCCCTCTCCCCCCTCTAGTTTGCGTACACACTGCAGTCTTGGTGCGCTCCGGGTTTTGTTTACGGTTTGCGTTTTGAGCGTGTAAGCTGCCGTAGGCGATGATGTCACACTCTAACGTCAACACAGGAAGAGTTTAACATACGGTGGTGGAAACTGGATGCTGATATAAAGAAACAAATAACCAATAAATATGAAGTTATATTTGAACCTATGTTGTCAAGCCTTGTCAATATAACCCACCCCCTTTTCTCACGAATGGAACTGGTGTCGTGGAGTCCGCTTTGAGCGTTTTCCAGGGTTAGCGGCTAACGCTAGTTAGCTTAGCCTATTTATTACTAGTTAGCAGCTAACATTAGCCCATTGCTTGCGTCAATTATATTGCATGTCATTGATCTACCGGTCGATCACGGCCGACTGGTTGGGCACCACTGGTCTATAGAAATAAATGCATTCGAACAAGAAACCAATGTATAGTAGACATAGCAATGGCAAAAAAATTGCCAGGCCTAATGCGAGCCAGGGAAGTCTTGTGCTTGTAACGTGGCTTCATCTCGAAGTTTTCATCCACTGAGCCGTGAGGCTCAACATGATTGTTTAGTTGAGGTCTGAACTCGCCAAATTGCCCATAAATATCGTTTTTGTGGGTATTGTCCAGTTGTTGCTGTATGTTTTTATCTGCCGAAAATTCAAGCAAGCATGAAAGCATTACAGTAAGCTTGCACACCACGCCCCCCGCTCCGTTGTCGGGGACACTGGCGCGCACCCGAGACCACCTATTCCAGCGGTCCAGGTTGCATGAATGCCTTCTACAACAGAACTTCGTTTCCGGGTTGCTCTGATTGGCCGCTGACCCCACGTGACCCTACGCTATTACGCCCCCCTTATCTGACGCTCTACAGCTCTCCGTAACTTCCTCGCAGAACAGCTGCTTCCGTATTTATAATATTGGAAACGCCGCACTGTGATAACAACATTAACGAGGGCTGTGATAACAACATTAACGAGACTCTCGTTGTGTCTATTCTGCTAACGCTAACGTTAACGCTAACGTTACCTCTCATTGTGTCTATTCTACAAGCTTTAACGTTACCTAGGCTCTCGTGTCTATCTGCTAACGTTCTCGCGTCTATCTGCTAACGTTAGCATTAGGTAATAACTGGTTTAAAATGGATGGTGATTACCTCACGTTGTGTCTATTCTACTAGCATTAACGTACAAACAATCAAACCAAAACATTGACATCTAACTTATCTTTAGATATTTACTCAACCTCTAATGTCTAACTATGAATGAACACAACACTCTAACTCACCATCTTTAGATAATAAAGTACTCAACCTCTACTGTCTTTAACTATGAATGAACACAACACTAACTCACCATCTTTAGATAATAAAGTACTCAACATCTACTGTCTTTAACTATGAACAAACACAACACTCTAACTTACCATCTTTAGATAATAAAGTACTCAACCTCTACTGTCTTTAACTATATACAATAAAGGAATATATTATCTTATCTTTCACTACCTCACTACAGAAGGTTAACCTTTCACTACCACACTACAGACGGTTTAGTGAAAGCAAAGGGTTAACCGTCTAGTGGTTATGAAAGGGTTAACACCTTTGTTGTGTGGCAGTGAAAGGGTTAAGCTGGATTGTCACAGTGAAAGGGTTAACCACTTGGTAGTGAAAGGGTTAACCTGTATTGTCACAGTGAAAGGGTTAACCCTTTGGTAGTGAAAGGGTTAAAGGAATGTTCTCCCAGCAGAATGCCAGCAGGAGCTGCAGCCTCAGTAAGAGACACAGGGACTGTTCTGCAGAGCTGAGTGATGTTTATGGTGGACATTTAGAATATCATATTCTTTCCTTCAGAAATTGCTGTACAAGTAAAGGTTGAGTACTTTATTAGCTAAAGATGGTAAGTTAGAGTGTTGTGTTTGTTCATAGTTAAAGACAGTAGAGGTTGAGTACTTTATTATCTAAAGATGGTGAGTTAGAGTGTTGTGTTCATTCATAGTTAGACATTAGAGGTTGAGTAAATATCTAAAGATAAGTTAGATGTCAATGTTTTGGTTTGATTGTTTGTACTAGTAACGTTAATGCTAGTAGAATAGACACAGCGTGAGGTAATCACCATCCATTTTAAACCGGTTATTACCTAATGCTAACGTTAGCAGATAGACACGAGAGCCTAGGTAATGTTAAAGCTTGTAGAATAGACACAATGAGAGGTAACGTTAGCGTTAACGTTAGCGTTAGCAGAATAGACACAACGAGAGTCTCGTTAATGTTGTTATCACAGCGCTCGTTAATGTTGTTATCACAGTGCGGCGTTTCCAATATTATAAATACGGAAGCAGCTGTTCTTTGAGGAAGTTACGGAGAGCTGTAGAGCGTCAGATAAGGGGGGCGTAATAGCGTAGGGTCACGTGGGGTCAGCGGCCAATCAGAGCAACCCGGAAACGAAGTTCTGTTGTAGAAGGCATTCATGCGTCCAGGTTTGGAGCGAATCAGCGTCCCCGGGGACGGGGGGGGGGGAGCGTTCTCATCACGCGATATTCTGGTGCGATCGCGCTCTGATTCGACCCCGATGGCTGGTGTGAAAGTCCCCTTAGGGAGTGGGAGGAAAGTCCATGGCGTGGAAGAAGTGGACAGAATGGGCAGGGGCTGGTGGCAGGAGCAGATTGTGACAAACAGGGCTGAATAATGGGCTAGGAATACAGCAGGGTATCGTGTTCCATCATTCAGAATCACAGCCATAATCTCGTAGTTAATAAGACCTTGTATTTGCATGTGAAGACAGCTTGATAAACAAATTTCAACCCGACGGCTCACTCGTAAATCTTCTCTTTTCTACCTAACGTTGAATCTAAAATGTGTTTTTGACAAAAAGATTGCTACGCCACTGCTGTATCTTGAGTCATATTTGATCTGCAACTTCTAGTCTGAAAGATTGATCTGAATTCCGTTTGATGGTACGGGCTAGATGCACGAGTGGCTCGCTTGTTCCAGTTGGAGAACCAGCTGAGCCGGGTGAGAACAGGACTGAAACAGAGGCAGCATAATCTGAGTGTGTTTTATTTTTTTAAGCAAATACTTAAGACATGTTCAGACCTTAGAGGCCTATATTAACTTGAAAAGGACAAAAATATGCCTTTACGTAAAATATGACAAATGGAAAAACACAATTTGTCTTTTTTACAAAAGACAGCCATAATGTATAATAATAACATACAAATGAACAGGAGAAACACCTGTCAATCATCCCTGTGTTGTTTACCAGAGGAAGATCAGGTCAGAGCTCCTGTCTGAATCATACTTAGGTACCTCCCAGGGGAGAAGACATCCTCCTATATGTACCATTTGACCTTTCAACCCCCCCTCTCAGTGATGAGCATTATGCAAACCTGTGTGTGTGTGTGTGTGTGTGTGTGTGTGTGTGTGTGTGTGTGTGTGTGTGTGTGTGTGTGTGTGTGTGTGTGTGTGTGTGTGTGTGTACAGCGGCAGGCGGCGCTCAGATCCCACCTCGTACATCACCAAGGTCAGTCACGTCTGTGACCCTTTTACCTCACCGCTGCTGGAGCCTTGGAGAGGACATCTACATGTAATGGTGATGCAGAGAGAGAGAGAGAGAGAGAGAGAGAGAGAGAGAGAGAGAGAGAGAGAGAGAGGGAGAGGGAGAAAGAGATGGATAGATAGACAGGTAGAGAGACAGACAAAAAGAGACAGAGAGAAACAGCAAGACAGAAAGAGACATATACATGAAAGAGGGAGAGAGAGAAACACAGACAAGAAAGAGAGCGAGAGAGAGATGACAAGTGATCCAACCTCAGTCAGACCAGAGGACAGGCCTGGGTCAATACCTGCAGCACATCCTGCTGACAGTGCACTGCTCAACACACACACACACACACACACACACACACACACACACACACACACACACACACACACACACACACACACACACACACACACACACACACACACACACACACACACACACACACACACACACACACACACACACACACACACACACACACACACACACACACACACACATTCTTACATGCACATGTACACTCAAGATAGAGAGACATCAGACCAATCAGTCAGCCCACATGTCAATACTTCAACACAGAGAGAGAGACAGCTAGAGAGAGATGGAGAGAGAGGGAGAGGGAGAGAGAGAGACAGAGAATAGAGTGAGAGATAAAGAAAGAAATAGAAAGAGACAGAGAGAAAGAGAGAGAGATAACGTATGTAAGAGAAAGGCAGGAATTAGAGGAAAAGATCAACATTGTTCCAAGCTCAAAGTCAGAATTAATCTCTTCGTCCCGGCAAGATCAGGCAACTGTTGTGTTTATTTTTCTCATATTTCTATAATCAAAGTAAATTTTATTGTTTACACTGTTTATCTCTTCTCGTATTTTTATAGTCAGATCAAATATTATTGCCTATATTTATGAATTTCTACAGTTACCTTGCCCATACCTCTACCTCCCATCCCCCCACCCACATTTCCCCAAGGGGGTCAATAAAGGAATATCTTATCTTAATGTCAATGGGCCTCATTCAACAATACTCTCTTATTATTTTTCTTATATTCTTGCTTACCTGTCTGTTAAGAGAACAATAAGAAAAGCCACCGCCACATTCATCAAGCCGCTGTTAACGTCAAAATCTGTGCGTACCCAGGAGATTTGCATGATGAATCCCACTCATTCTTAAACTCAAAAGCGCGTTCACGCTAAATTCATTTGCATACAGACACGCCCACCATCTCCTTATAAGGCGAATGAGGCGGGTGTAAAACAGCCGATGTTGAAGTCAGAGGTTCTGTGTATGATTGTTAGTAACTGTCTAACTGCATATATAACTGTTTCCACCAGTAACTGTCTAACTGCATATATAACTGTTTCCACTAGAGGGCGCTCTAGGCGGAGCCACTGAGGTACACCACCATGTGGCGAGTATAAATGTAGATGTCTCCTCCCATTCTTTCTCTCCCCCCTAGTCTCTCAGAGAGAGAAGACCTGTATTGTAACTGCTCTGCCATGTGAATAATAAACCACGCCGATTAAGGGCTCAAGATAGAAACCATGCTTCTTGACCACATTATTGTCGCCCTATAGCCGAATTCTGTTAACAGGTTATGGGCCCAGATAACGCCGGGGCGAAATAATAAGGGTAGCAAGCTTACCTGAAGTATAGGCTAGGTTAGCACCGCGCGGCTAGACGCTAGGCCAACAAGAGCTAAAGCTACGCCTACCACCAACGGAGAACATGAAAGCCAAGAAGCCTCACAGGAGAGTCAAGAAGGCAGCAGCCGGGAGTCGCTGGAAGGTAGCAGCCAAGAGCCCCGAGGAGGCGGCACCGGGGGAGACGGACCATGCTGAGCACAACGGAGGCGAGGGGGAGAACCCCATCTTAGAACGCGTGGCGGCCAGAGGGAGGAACAAAGGGCCCTCATTCAATGGAAAAGCAGAGAACTACGAGCACTGGAAAGAGTGCATGCTATGCTACATGCACGGTATGGGGCTGAAGGAGACGATCCTGGCAGCCGCCAGGGGAGAACTGACGGCAGAAGAGCAAGCCCTGGACAACCAGCGTAACACAGACGCGCACTGTGAGTTAGCGCCGCTGCTCAACGACACCAGCCTGGGGCTGATATTCCGCAACACTAAAGACAGAGGCCGAGAAAGCCTGGAGGTATTGAGAGAGCATTACATAGGGCGAGGGAGACCCCGAGCCATGGCCCTCTACATAGCACTGACGACCCTGAGGAAGGGGCAAACCGAGACTGTGACCGAATACAGAGCGGAGCAGATCACGACGCCATTGAGGAGTGCCGGAGAAGCACCAAGCGATGGGCTAATGATGGCGATGATGATGAAAGGACTACCGGAGCTGTACAAACCGTTCACACTCCTGGTAACACACGGTTCAACGGACATGCCGCTGGGACAGTTCAAGGCTAAGTTAAGGAACTTCGAGGCCTCAGAAGATACCCACCCAGCCGCCGCGGAGGCGGGAGATAGGGTGCTAAAGGCCCGAGCGACGCCAAGGGAGAGGACCAGGACCACGACGGAACTGGCGTGTTGGCGATGCGGAGAGAAAGGCCATCGGAGAAGTAACTGCACGAGGGCCGTCTGGTGTGGCCCCTGCAGATCCACGGCATGAGACGGATCGAGGCGACGACTGGAGAGTGGCGGAACGAGAGGGCTTCATCCCCAGGGCGCAGACGGCGTACGTCATCAGGCCAACGCAGCTGCAACAGGCCCAAAGGAAGGGACTGATCGTGGACACAGGTGCGTCGTCACACGTCATCAACAACAGGAGTCAGTTCAAGAACTTTGACAGAACTTTCCGCCCGGAGAGACACAGCATGGAGCTGGCAGATGGAAAGCGCACCTACGGGTTGGCGTAAGAGAGAGGGGACACACAGGTATGCCTCACGGACAGCGGGGGGCGCCGGCGTACAGTGACGTTAAAGAACGCTCTCTATGTGCCATCGTTCCCACAAGGACTATTCTCTGTAATAGCTGCTACTGCGAACGGTGCCAGAGTGTTCTTCATGGAAGGTAAAAATGTTCTTGTAGAGCCCAACGGTACGCAATTTGACATAGAGGTGTATCAGAAAATGTATTACCTGAAAACAGAGTGTAATGACAATGATATGTGTAAAGTAATCGTCAGCCACGATATTCAGACATGGCATGAGATTATGGGTCATTGTAATTACGAGGATTTACTGAAACTGCAAGCAGTGACAGAGGGCATGCACATTGAAGGCGAAAAGCGTAGACCTGATAAAGAATGTGTCGTGTGCATAAAGGGGAAGTTTGCTCAATCGAGAAACAGAAATCCCACAGAAAAAGTAAAAGTACCACTTGCGTTGGTTAACACAGATCTTGCCGGTCCAGTAAGGAACGAGTCCATAGGAGGCTTTAGATATGTACAGTCTTTTACAGACGTGTGCACAGGAGCAGTGTTTGTTTACTTTCTTAAAGCAAAGAGTGACACACTCCAGGCCACGGAAAAATTCCTGGCGGACATAGCCCCTTATAGTACAGTAAGATGTTTGAGGTCCGACAACGGGACCGAATTCACAAACAGAGAGTTTCAATCACTGTTGAGGAAGAACAGGATAAGACACGAGACGTCATGTCCATACTCCCCACACCAGAACGGAGTGGCAGAGAGAGAATGGCGCAACCTTTTCGAGATGGCTAGGTGTAAGCTAGTAGGTAGTAACTTACCTAAGATCCTATGGCACTATGCGGTGCAAGAAGCCGCTTACACCAGAAACAGGTGCTTCAATAAGCACACGGGCACCACCCTGTATACAGCACTGACAGGAAAGAAGTGTAATCTAGCCAGAATGCACCGATTTGGATCAGTGTGTTATGCGTACCTGCAGGACAGAGGAAAGCTTGAGTCCAGATGTGTAAAAGGACTCTTTGTAGGGCACGACAAGGGAAGCCCCGCTTTCCTGGTTTATTATCCCGGTAAAGGGGTAGTGCAGAAACACAGGCTAGTCAAGTTTGTCACAAAGACAACATGTGAGGGCGAGACACAGACAGATGAGCCAGAGCTGGACTCCAGAGTAAGGTGTGTAGAAACAGAGACACATCAGCCCAGTGTACTTAGCACGGTCGTGCAGGCAAACAGCCAGCCACCCCCAGAGGGCGGTGGCGAGGAGCACCCGAGGGTGACGTCAAGTGCCCCAAGCAGTGGGAGGTACCCCTCGAGGGAACACAGACCCCCAAAGTATCCGACAGACTATGCTCGGAAAGGGAGTGACGAGGAGGACAGTACACCCATCACCGTTGATTACTGCTACAGGGTAGTTAGTTGGGTACCTCAGACCTTTAAAGAGGCCATAGTGTCCCCTGAATCAAGTAAATGGGAGAGAGCGATGGACGAGGAGATGAGGTCCCTAGAGGACAACCACACCTTCACTCTAAGATTTTACATCAGATGGATGTGAAGACAGCCTATCTGCACACACCCATAGATAGGGAGATATATATGGAACAACCTAAGGGTTACAAAAAGGAAGGAGAGAAGCTAGTGTGTAAGCTGGAAAAATCCATTTACGGCCTGAAACAGTCTGGGCGAAATTGGAACGAGATGCTTCATACATGCCTTATCAAAGATCACTTCCTACAGAACCCAGTGGACCCCTGTGTTTACTCGAGGGAGTCAAAGGAGTCGGGAAAAGTGATCATCGTCATTTGGGTAGACGATTTGATCATAGCAGCGGACAACACCAGGAGCCTAGCACAGGTGAAAGAGATGCTCTCCAACAGATTTAAGATGAAAGACCTTGGGAGGTTAAAACATTTCCTAGGTATGGATTTTGAGCAGTCTGCCAATTGTGTAACAGTATACCAGAAGAGATATGTGGAAAAGATTCTGAAACGTTTTGACATGCAGGAATGTAGAACAAGGGATACACCATGTGATCAAAAACTGGACTACCAGGAGGATGCTCAAAAAACGGACAGATGTAAAAATGTACAGGGAAGCAGTGGGTAGCCTCATCTATTTGACGACATGTACTCGCCGTGACCTATGTTTTGTAGTGAGTAAGTTGTCACAGCATTTTGCTGATCCCACAGAGGAGCACTGGATTACGGTAAAACATGTTTTTCGTTATCTTAAAAGGTACAGCAGACAGACAACTGTGTTTCAGAAAGAGCAGCGAGGGTCTAGGGCTTAAAGCTTTATCAACTTGTGAAGCCGAATATATGGCTCTAGCTATGACCATACAGGAGTGTATTTACCTGGAACAACTGCTCGAAGGGATGGATACCTATGTATATAAGAAGACTGTTGTTTACGAGGACAACCAGGGAACCATTGCGATTGCTAGAAACCCTGTGTGCCGACAGAGATGTAAACATGTCGATATAAAATATCATTTCATTAGATCGGTCATCAGAGAAGAAAGGATGACACTGATGTATTGTCCAACGGACGACATGGTAGCAGACGCTATGACGAAACCTGCCTCCAAATTGAAATTGAAGAGATTTGCAGAGGCCATGTTTGGTGTGTAGATATTGACTGTCATGTTCTTTTGATGTTTTTGGAGTATATTATTTCCTTTGTAAAATGTTTTTCAAAGAAGTTATCCAGTATGCTAATACAAACCTAAGTGGGAGTGTTGAAGTCAGAGGTTCTGTGTAGGATTGTTAGTAACTGTCTAACTGCATATATAACTGTTTCCACCAGTAACTGTCTAACTGCATATATAACTGTTTCCACTAGAGGGTGCTCTAGGCGGAGCCACTCAGGTACACCACCATGTGGTGAGTATACATGTAGATGTCTCCTCCCATTCTTTCTCTCCCCCCTAGTCTCTCAGAGAGAGAAGACCTGTATTGTAACTGCTCTGCCATGTGAATAATAAACCACACCGATTAAGGGCTCAAGATAGAAACCATGCCTCTTGACCACATTATTGTCGCCCTATAGCCGAATTCTGTTAACAGCCGAGTTTCGCCATCTGATCCCTGTCTGATATATTCAACAGGAAGCGCTTTGCGATCTCAAAATGACACACACACGTCTCACGACTTGCGACTCAGTGCATGTGTGTGTGTTCCTGTGGGTCGCTCATTGCATGTGTGTGTGTGTTAATCTGATGACAAATAAAGACTTATACTTGTACTTATACGTATACGTACTGTATAGTGCGAAATAAATCGGTCAAAAGTAGGCTTTGTCAATACTGAACGACTGGCTGCGCGCTTGTCAAGAACCAATCGCGGCGCGCAGTATACCGATCTAGGGCTGGGCGATAAAACGATAACTATCGCGATAAATTATTTCCTCGAAATAAACATGAAACGTGGTCGCAAAGTTTCGATATATCGATTTTCCAAACTTGGATATGAGCACGCACTAACAACCAATCGGTGAATTAGAGATGGCGCCGCAACGAACGGCTGCCTGTCTGTGCGCTCCGTCGAGACTGTGCTTACTTTTGTTAATATTTATAGTTTTTAGAGTTTTGTTTGTACCAACTGTTGGTGCATTTAATGTATATGACCGTCAGTCACTCATAGACATTGGATTACGGGAAACTTACCAACTGGATTACTCACTGGACCAGCTTTCCGAACCGCAACAATGGCCTGAAGAAATTCTCCGGAGATTAGGACCAGATCCTTTGTTCCTTGATCCCAGGAAAAGAGGACCCAGACGGCGAGGAAAGAGAGCTGGAGTCCGTAACAGGCTGAGAACCAGGCGGCACAGGACACCACTACCCAGTATATTGCTAGCCAATGTACAATCAATTGACAATACACTGGATGACATCCGAGCAAGGATTCAATATCAAAGAGACGTTAGGGACTGCAACGTTCTCTGCTTCACTGAAACGTGGCTCACACCGGAGGTTCCAGACCACGCAATTCAACCGGCCGATCACTTCTTTATCCATCGCAAGGATCGGACATCAGAGTCCGGTAAACAACGTGGAGGAGGTATTGCCTTCATGTTTAACAAAAATTGGAGCGATCCAACTAACGTGAAGGAATTATCCAACCACTGCTCCCCAGACCTGGAATATATAACCATCAAGTGTCGTCCTTTCTTCCTCCCGAGGGAGTTAACGGCGATCATCCTGATCGGAGTGTATATTCCACCGCAAGCCAGCAACAACGCCGCGCTCTCCAGACTCCACGACGAGGTAAATAGAATACAAGTGGCGAACGTTAACGCCGCCATTTTGGTGCTGGGCGATTTCAACAGCGCCAATCTGAGAAAGGTATTACCTGACTTCTATCAGCATGTGACTTGCAACACCAGAGGCGGTAACATCCTAGATCACTGTTACACGCAATTTAAAGGTGGCTACAAGGCTCATTCTGATAGTGGCTTTGGTAAATCAGATCACGCGTCAATCTTTCTTTCACCAAAGTACAAACAGAGAATTAAAAGTACTCCTGTAGTCTCGCGAGAGGTGCAGAAATGGGATTTGACGTCAGAGGAGACGCTCCGGTCTGTGTTTCACTGCACAGACTGGAATGTGTTCCGCGACACAGATAACATTAATGTCTACACGGAGACAGTGCTGGACTATGTTTGTACTAGGGTGGAAGAAACAATCCCCACTACCACAATGAGAGTTTACCCAAATCAAAAACCCTGGGTAGACAAATCCGTCCGTGAAGCTCTGAGAGAGCGCACCAAAGCATACAACGACGGCCTAGTGGCAGGCAACATGAATGACCACAAGGTGGCGCGATACAACGTAAGGAGGACAGTGTCAGAGGCCAAACGGCGCTACAGGGATAAAATTGAACTCCAGTTTGAACAAGCTGACTCTAGAGCTATGTGGCAGGGGCTCAAAACGATGACAGACTACAAAGGCGCCTCCCTCAAACTGAACAGTGACATCTCCTTAGCAAATGACCTCAATACCTTCTATGCGAGGTTTGATGCTGGTAATAACAACACCAGCTCACAAGCCACGGCAATGGGGGAGGGGGGGTCGGCTGCTGATGGAGGCGCAGTGTTCAGGGTAACAGAGCATGAGGTGAGGCGGACCTTTAAAAAAGTGAATATCAGGAAGGCAGCAGGTCCGGACGGCATCCCCGGCCGCGTCCTAAAAGTCTGTGCCGACCAACTGGCCCCAGTATTCACTGACATATTTAACCTGTCCTTAGAACAGGCTGTCATCCCCACCTGCCTGAAGAAGTCCACTATTATCCCTGTACCCAAAAAATCCAAGCCTGCTTGCCTCAACGACTACCGCCCTGTAGCTCTCACCTCCATAGCCATGAAGTGCTTTGAGAAGCTAGTAAAGGGCTACATCTGCTCCTCCCTCCCCATCAACATGGACCCCCTGCAATTTGCATACCGCCCCAACAGGTCCACGGAGGACGCCATAGCCCATGTGCTGCACACAGCAGCATCACACCTGGACAAGAGGCAGGGGAACTATGTGAGAATGCTATTCATCGACTACAGCTCGGCATTCAATACCATAGTCCCCTCCATACTCATAGCCAAGCTCAGGGACCTGGGCTTGGGCTATGACCTCTGCCAGTGGGTCTTGGACTTCCTGACTGGCAGACCCCAGGTGGTGAGAGCAGGCAACTGCACCTCCTCATCCATCACCCTCAACATAGGGGCCCCCCAGGGCTGTGTTCTGAGTCCCCTCCTCTACTCCCTGTACACACACGACTGTGTGGCTCAGCGGAGTAGCAATACAATCATCAAATTTGCTGACGACACAGTGGTGGTGGGCCTGATCTCTGCCAACGACGAGAGGGCCTACCTGGAAGAGGTCAAGGTCCTGGCGGGATGGTGCCAGGAAAACAGCCTCTCCCTGAACGTCAGCAAAACAAAGGAGATGATTGTGGACTTCAGGAGGTCGGGGGTCAAGGACTACAGCCCCCTCAGCATCGACGGGGCACCGGTTGAGAGAGTCAACAGCTTTAAGTACCTCGGAGCCTACATATCCGAGGACTTGACATGGACCACACACATTGACAGTGTTGTGAAGAAGGCACGACAACGCCTCTACTTCCTCAGGCGCCTAAGGAAGTTCCAAGTCAGTCAGAAGATCCTTAAGAACTTCTACTCATGTACAATAGAGAGCATCTTGACCGGCAACATCACCTCCTGGTTTGGGAATAGCACTGCACAAGACCGAAGCAGACTACAAAGAGTGACACGTTCAGCCGAACGCACAATTGGAGGGGGGCTCCCCACCCTCCAGAACATTTACAACAAGCGTTGCAAGGGCAAGGCTAAGAGAATCATTAAAGACTCCAGTCACCCGAACAACTGCCTCTTTGAACTGCTGCGGTCAGGCAAGCGATACCGGAGTCTCAAGGCGAGCACAGAAAGACTCAGAAGAAGCTTCTATCCCCAGGCCATCAGGCTGCTAAACGAACAATGAATGAACACTACACAACAACAACCACCAAACGCACATAGCACACACATCCACACGCACACACTCACTTTAAACAAACACACTGTAGCACCCACTCCACACACTTTATAGCACACACCCACTTTAAACAAACACACTGTAGCACCCACTCCCCACACTTTATATTTATTGATGAAGGATTGCACTACAACTCGTACACCTTACTGTAAATTGTACCTAAAATTGTACCTCATCCCATTTCTGCTTTGCACTAGATAGTACTGTACATTAGTACACTGCATAGTATTGTATATTATATGGTAACTCAGAACATTGTACATATGTCTATACCGAACACTGTGACCTCATTTTTCTTCTTCTAAATTACATGCTATATTATGTTATTTGATACTATCTTGTCTAGCACAGTCTCTGGAGCGTAACAGTAAGAAGCATTCTGTATGAAAGTATTCTGTACTTCTGTATGACAACTATTAAAGAACTTGAACTTGAACTTGAACTTGAAGGAGATGGCCGAGAGCGAAGGAGACCAGGAAGGAGACCCAGAGGTAGCACTCACTCAACAACAAGGCTTGCTAGGCTAACTAGCTTGCACGGCGATGTTTTATATATTTACGTGCCGAGTATGTGTGCGGCGTGAATTCTGAGGCCACGTTCATAGTAGTGTGTGGTATACAGTGGACGTCGTTTCAATATATTGTGGCGGAAGAGAGTATTTTAGTATCATATTGAGCACATTGTCATGGAATACACCGCTTAGGAACAACAGGCTGGCTAGGCTAACTAGCTTGCACGGCGATGTTTTATATATTTACGTGCAGAGTATGTGTGCGGCGTGAATTCTGAGGCCACGTTCATAGTAGTGTGTGGTATACAGTGGACGTCGTTTCAATATATTGTGGCGGAAGAGAGTATTTTAGTGTCATATTTATTACATTGCCATGAGATATTCCGCTTGTCGGCTAACTTCTAACGTGCGCGGACTGATGACGACATCAACTCGACTCGAGACATTCGCAGCAGCATAAGAAGTTAATTAAACTTGACATACATTATATCGACGATAATTATCGATATCGAATTATATGAAAATAATTGTATAATTTTATCGCGATAACGTTTTTGGTCATATCGCCCAGCCCTACGCTGATCCATATGCTCTCTCCTTTCAGAGAGCGATGTCATCTCTCTCTCTGAAATGTCCGTGGAGAGATGTTATCTCTCTCTGAAATGTTCGTGGCTAAAACTCCGAGTGCGCTCAGAACTTTAGGTGTGGAGCAGAGTTTTGATTGATTGATTGAACATTTTACAGATTGCAGAATTGGTACAATACAGTACAGCTCAATACACACAATTGTTAAGGGGATGCAGACCAGAGAAAGACTTTAGTCTTGTTTACATCAGGGTCCCCCATTTTCAATTCATCATAACATATATGACATACATGACATACAGATAGACAGTACTGCTACATCTTCATCTATACAGAGAAGAGAAGAGAGGAGAGGAGAGGAGAGGTTGTAAATATGCGTTATATGCGTACGGCCTGGGCAGCCAGCATCTAACTGTTCTAACAGCAATATATAATCCATTTCAGAAGCAGAACGCACGCAATAAGTTATAATAATAATAATAATTATTGAAAAGTTCTGCATGGGTTTATAAAGTCATATTTGGGGGTACTGTATTTGGGGGCAATTGACCAATGGTTTGCTTTCAACCCATGAACTCCTTCCTCTCTCACCATTTTATATATATTTTTTTATTTTATCTACTAAAACTGTATTGTATTATATTGTTTGTTTTGTAAAGTGTCTGAGAATTAGGAAAAGCGCTATATAAATCGTATGTATTATTATTATTATGAATGGTAGGCTTTTTTAAATGTTTCTCATTTGGGTAAGAATTTCTTTTTTCGGTACGAGTGCTCTCGACCACTCTTATAATTTGTTCTTGCCTGAGAAAAAAGCAAATAAGAAAACGTTGCTGAATCCCAGGTAAGAACAAAGTAAGAGGAAATGCTAGTTAACACTTTCAGTGCCACCAGGGGGCGCACGACTTAGTGCTTGAATGCCACCATCGGCGCCAATGTTAACATTAATATCGCCTAATCTATGTTTTAAATTATGGCTATGTGTCTAATCTGCCCGTCGCTTATCAAAGAATAATTTTCCAGTCAGTGTTGTCAAGGCAGATTGGTTTTTTATCGCTTCATTTCAGTTTGAGAGCATTTTGAAAAGCGCCCGTTTTCAGGTGAGAAACAGTCCATTCTGTGATAATCGCCTTTTACTGGAATATTCCAGAACGTTGATATTTTTCGGCCTATTCATGAATCGTTTTCAAATAAACGCTAGATGATCAATAGTATACGTGCACGCACGCACATTCGAGGCGCGCGCTGATAATAGCCGTTTTCATTTCCTCATGGATTTTACAGTGAAACCGATAGAGCACATATCAGAAAAAAGCTTATCTCCTCGAAAACGAGTCTGATTATCCTAACACTGATAACATAGATTCCTTACCTGACATCAGATGGTATCCAAATGGTATATTCCAATTCCTGATCACCATTCAAAAAAATCGACTATATAAGTGTATAGATCTAACGTGTATACAGTAGAACTCATGATCAGCGGGGCTCAGAGGATCCAGAATGAACTCTGGTAACCCCGGCTGCATCAGTGGACTGGAAAATGTGGACTGGAATATTTTTTTTCCCCCATCCATTTTCATTGAGTCCATTCCAAAAGTCCATTTACCATCTGGTTGACGATAGGGGGCGCTTTTTTCACATCTGATCGCCGGCGGCCCTTGGGTAGGCTAGGGTAGGCTCACGTAATGCAATATGATTTCAGATTGCTAAAAAATAAAATAAAATAAAAATTCCGAGAAATCTCGTGAGTGGCTTTCAACGTAACTATCGTAAACCCGAGATTAGCCGTGAGTGGCAGTCAAAGTGTTAAGAACAAAATCTGTTCTTATATCGCTTCATGAGGCTCAATGTTTTATATTTCTCAAGTGTGGACCATCTTTTTCTGTTAAAACTAAACAAATTCACAAGAGACTGCTTAGGTTTAAGCTGAACAGAAAGACAGTTGTACTACAGAGTTCATCAGATGCACAGCTTCTGTTCACTACAGAGGACATTTATAAATAGACTCTTATTGTGTGAGAAATCTATTTCACTGTGCTAAAAACTCATTACGGTATTCCTGAGATGCCCATTAACTAGAACAATTACCTAATAACCTAATAATTAGTACATTTTAAGAATAAATTCCCTCTATCTATAGCATGTGTGTTTTGGTTGCTTTTGGTATAATCAGCCATTTGTGCTAACAAGAAAAGAAAAAATTCAGAGTCACACCCCCATACATGTGGTATCATTGGAATGCCCAGGGTGTCCTCTTGAGTATACAGCAGGAATGAACAGGATGGCTCAAACGAGAGAGAGTGTAGTCACAAAAAAACGTACAGAGGACATACATGAATGGCTTGAGTCTGGGGGATAAGTAGAGGGGACTGGGGGATGAAGAAGGGTATTTACCTGGGTGTTAGAAAGCCATTGGGGGAGTGTGTGTGTGTCTAGGCCCTCTCCCGCAACCCTACCTGTAAGTTGGTCTGCTAATAGGCCACAGAAACACACACCCTCCCCCAATGGCTTTGTAACACCTAGGAATACATTTATTTCACCCTCCAGTCCTCAGTCACCAGTATGTCTACAATGATTAGATTACACACAAACAGAGAAGATCATGCAGAATTATTAATGATCTCACTCTGTATATAATAATAACAACCAATCAAAATAGTTGGATAATTTCATCATAATACTTTAGCATTTCTGTACCTCATTGCCTGCATTTATTTCATTGTACTTAGGTGTTGGGACTTTATTCCTCTTTTACTTACGTTTTTTTAACAGTATGAATCACATTCTCAGGGGCTCATACAGAACCAAGCATTTCACTGTAATGTACAAATAAAAGCAAACTTGAAACTTGCTGTGGGTCAATTCTGTCAGTAAAATGTCCTCATCAATTAGTTTTTTCACGATCCAGAGATGGCCACTACCTGCATGCTCCAACCCATCCACCATTCCACCCCGACCTTCCCTCTACGTCCGGCCTCCGTCTCTCCCTGTTTCAGAGATGGCCAAATAAATCTGAATTGTTGTCAAGAAGGGCATGCCATGTCATGTTTTATATCTAAGGAAAAGGAAAGTGTAATTTGACTGATTCTACTATTTGTAATACTTGGTCACATATCCTTTGCATGCCATGACTTCCTGATGTCTGTGACCCATCAACACCATCATAGTCTGGATATGTTATTTTCCAGTTGTCCTACAAACGATACAGAGTGCTCCCTGTTGTCCAGCAGGGAGCACTCTGTCCTCAGGACTTGTCAGTAACAATGCCCCTGTTACGGTAATAGGGACACAGTACAGCTGCAAGTGCCGTCCTTCAGATGAGACGCTAAACCGAGGTCCTGACTGAATTCGGTCGTTAAAGAACCCAGGGCAGCTATCGCAAAGAGTAGGGGGTTCCCAGACGTTCCTGGCTAAAATGCCCAATCAGGTCTCTGACATCAAGGCCACCTAATCATCCCTCCCCCCTTAATTGGCTGATATCAATCCCTGTCTCCTAAGCCGTTTGTGTAGTGTGATGTGTGCCTGGTGCCAGTGTATGGCAGCCATTGAGCCTGCGTATCCCAAGGTTGGGTGCTACACAGTGGTGGTGAAGGAGGCAATTCAATTTATTTATTTATCTATAATCAATGAAGTACTCCAACTGTTGTTGTCATAGTTTGCACAGTCTGCTAAGAAGCATAATAATATCTGCTTTGCCTGTTGTCTGTCCCCCTCTATGTGAAACAGTATGCCTTGTGATGCAAGAAACATTTCAGAGAAATAGATGGTCCCCTCTTGGATGGTACAAAATGACAAGAGTCCCATATTAACTGGTACAAAATGACAAGTGTCCCCTTTTAGATGGCGTGGAGTGACATTCACACTCCAGCATGTATGCATACTGAAATATGGGATCATTGTTTACTACAACTGTCTTTCTTGTATTTATTTACAGTTAACTATAATCAATGAAGTACTGCAACTGTTTGTATTTGTTGTCATATTTTACTGTATTAATGTGTGTCTGTCCCCCTCTACACTCTCAGAAAAAAAGGTACCATGCAGTACCTACTGGTCTGGTCTGGATGCGAATATAGAATTAAGCAAAAATATCAATCAATTTAAAGGTAGCTATAAACAAGCACTTATGGACACATATAAGAGAGAGGAGCTTGAGCAGTAATGTGACTGCCTATAATTTCTTCTCATTTGGATATTTGGATATATAAAAAAACTGTACTTTTATTTTATTTTTTATTTGTTATATTATTATTTTTTTTATTAAATTATGTCAAATATTGTAAGGAAGGGGCAGGGCTTGATAAGTTGTTTTACTTCCCCCTGTTCCTTCTCGAACACCTATTGTATGGAAATAGTCTTTGACTATTTACCTTTTTGTTTTTTAAACTTGTTTTATGTTTCTATGTTCGAGACAAATAAAAATCAAATCAAATACTGTACGCGTGTCACTGTGACAGTACCCCTCAAAGGTACAGCACTGCCTTTACTCTTACAGTTTGTACCTCAAGGGAAGCTCTTTGTACCTTGGGATAGAAAATAGTACCTTTCCATTATCCCTATGGGTACACTTTTGTACCCCATGGCACAAGGAGCTTCCCTTGAGGTACAAACTGTAAGGGTAAAGGTACAGTTATGTGCCTTCGAGGGGTGGTTGTACTTTTCTAGGTACTGAATGGTACCTTATTTTTCTGTGTTTGCGAAACAGTATGGCTTGTGATGCAAGGAACTTTTCAGAGAATTCGGACATTTAAATGTGTAATCCGATATCAGGAACAGCACAACAAAGTACAGACCATTTAAGGGGAATTTACATGTTGACTTTGGTGTTTAAATGTGATCATAATATAACATAAAAGGATGGTCCACACTTGGATGGTACAGGATGACACAGGTCCCCTTTTGTGGCGGCACGGTGGTGTAGTGGTTAACACTGTCGCCTCACAGCTAGAAGGTCCTGGGTTCAATTCCCACTTGGGGACCAGGTTGCCGCGTTGCCAGTTACCCAGGTGGGGTATCTCCCGGGCCTTTCTGTGTGGAGTTTGTTCTCCCCGTGCTCGCAAGGGTTTCCCCTCCCAATAAGATAAACCCAAATGGAAAAACATGCAGAACAGATCGCTAACGCTGTCGCGTCCCTGCCGAAGATGGACAGGAGCACTTGGATTGGTCCCTGGGCGCGGCCCACGCCGCAGCCCATGTCTGATCCCGGCATCCCTTGGGGGGGAAGGACGACGGGATGAGTCAAGTGCAGAGAGACATTTCATCAGTGACTTGCATGTGTGTGTGTTTTTCAATGCCTTTTCTGTTCTCTAGACATTTTCAGAAACTGTAGTTCCCTCTAATACAGTGTAGAATGCTGGTCCCCTGTTCACCCTGAAAACGTGTATGTGTGTGTTTGCGTGTGTGTATGTGTGTGTTTGCGTGTGTGTGTGTACACATGTTACAACAAGTGTTCATCTGTGTGTGTTTGTATGTGTGTGTGTGTGTGTGTGTGTGTGTGTGTGTGTGTGTGTGTACACATGTTACAAGTGTTCATCTGTGTGTGTTTGTATGTGTGTGTGTGTGTGTGTGTGTGTGTGTGTGTGTGTGTGTGTGTGTGTGTGTGTGCGTGGGAACAGGGGCCTGTAATAGGGCCTCTCCATCTTTGAAATGAATTAGCGTGCACTGCCTTATTGAGTGAGGAGCGGTTAAAGTGAAACTGATGAGAGGTGTATGAGCGGAGAGGACTGGCCTATAAGTATGTGGCTGGGGTCAAAGGTTAATCCTTATTGATTCACTCCACAGTCTGCATACATACAGCCCACACACACACACACAGGCAGAGAGAGGGCCTGCTTTAGCAGTTATCACACACTACAAATACAGGACAAATCACACTGTCTACACACACACTCACTCACACAACAATAAAATAAATACACACACGGCTGCACACACACGGCTGCACACACACACACACACACACACACACACACACACACACACACACACATGCATGTATGCACACACAGACACACTCACTCACACACTCACTCACACAGCAATAAAATAAATACACACACACATGGCTGCACACACTTTCACTCACTCACTCACTCACTCACTCACTCACTCACTCACTCACTCACTCACTCACTCACTCACTCACTCACTCACTCACTCACTCACTCACTCACTCACTCACTCACTCACTCACTCACTCACTCAGCAGCTAGACAGAGGTAGGAGAGAGGAACCGTGATTCAGCAGCAACCTGTTACTGGCTGTTTAAACAGGATGTTAAACACTGTCCTACATGCTGCTCACAGCCGTCTGGTAACGGGGATCAGTCTGATAACGGGGATCAGTCAGATAACAGGGATCAGTCAGATAACAGGGATCAGTCTGATAACGGGGACCAGTCAGATGTTCATATCAGGATCACTGGCTTCATTTGGCAGCTGTGATCATGTGAGCTGAGGCCAAGTTAAAAAAATATATATATATATGAATTAATAAAAAAGGTTCCATCCCTCCTGATCAATGGTCCCCGGGATCACAGGAGACAACGTGCACAAACCACGGTGACAATTACATATTAAACACCAATAATAACACAATAATAACAGGCCCGGCTAGAGGCTGAGCGCCTGGCAGCCGTTTGACGTGGACCCAAAGTAACAACCAGGCCAAACTGTTTTTATAAACAAGCTCTTCATAAGCTCACCCTAGAGAAGGAGAGGTGAAATATTACATTAATATGAACAACCATTAATAATCCCCCCTCCTCCCCTCCCTCACCCCACCTCTTACCACCATTGCTCCCTCTCTCCATCTCTATCTCCTTCCCTCCTTCTCTCCCTCTCTCTCTCCCCCTCTAATCCTATCATGCGGGCAATAAGTGTATGCACCATGAGCACATTTAATTTCTGCGGTTGGTTTTCAGCAAGCCCAGAGGTGAGCCTTAATAAGGATCAATGGCACTTTATCTGGGACAGCACCTACCTCACAGCATGCAAATTACACAGGCAAGCCTTAAAAAAAGAAATGGATTTAATTAAAAAATGTAGAACCAAGGGCTCTGGAAATTCAATTAAAGGATTTATGCAAAGGTTGGCTAGCTTTTTGTGTTGCAGTTCCCCTGCTTATATAATGAGCTTTTCATATTAAAAATCAATAGGTAATCTGGGCTAGGGGATCGGCTGCTTATGTACATTTTTGAAATCAATTTGAAAAATAGTCCATCAGCGCCATGTCACAACAAGGAGGACAGGGGGGGGGGGGGGGGTCAGTGGCAAGGTTCCCTCTCCTATGTGGGGGGGGGGGGGGGTGGTCAGGGGAGAAGAGATATGTGCAGGGGAGGGGTGAGGAAGGAGTAGAGGAGCAGAGAGGGAGGAGGGGTGTACGTCTGGTGAGGTTGGGTCCTGTTTGGCCCCGTTCTGATCCCAGCTATTAGAGAGGAGGTCCCAGGGTGGTAGAGGTCTGCCAGGGTTCTGACCTCCAGCTCCGGGGTAATTTAGCCCAACCCCGGCCCAGACGCAGACACCCTCAGCTGGGGAGGCGTCCTAATGGCCTCCCAGAGGTGTCTGGAGCTGAAGGAGGAGAGGCTGGGATGTGGTTAGAGGCTGGGTTGGGTTTTTTTTATCACCAAAATAAGACTTTCTCTCTCAGACACAGGGGGCCTATCCTAACTGGGGGAGCAACCATAGAACACTGTAGGATTAGACACAAATTACATCCACAAGACACTACTGTACAAAAGGTATTAATGCAGTATATATACGGTAACAGCCACAATAATGTGAGGTGAATTCACTTCAGCGATTTACATTATATATGCAGATGGCATACTGTGTTTTTTTGTGGTATTCATATGTAAAATATAAACAATTTCAAGGCCAATTTTTGTAGTCTGGAAATGCCTAGTATGAATTTGGTCAATAACAAAACTATTTTCAATAACAAAAGGTGTGCCACAAGGTTCAATTTTGGGTCCCGTCCTTTTCACTATTTATATCAATGATATTGTCTCTTCTTGCCAAGCCCATCTTTATGCTGATGACATTATTGTGTATTGTAATACTGAATAATTTATAGTTAATCTTAAATTGGTGCTTATGCAATTGCAATTGCAATTAAAACAAAGTCCATGCTGTTTACTAGAGCCAGACATATTGAGTTTAGTGGTTTGCATATATCCACTGTGAGTGGTTCTAGTATTGAGAAAGTCACTGAATATAAATATCTTGGCATCTGACTTGATGATACATTTACATTTAAATACCATAAACAACCTTGCCAGCAGGCTGAGACAGAAAATTGGCTTCTACAGTAGTACAGAAGCAGAACCAGCTTTCCTATAATAAGTAGGAAAAAGATAATTGAAGCGGTTTTCTTATCAGTTTTGGACCATGATGATGTAATTTATAGACATGCTGCTGCTTCCACTCTTAAACCACTTGACTCTGTCCATCATTCTGTCCTCAGATTCATTACTGGTGATAGCTATGACACTCACCATTGTCTCCTGTATAATATGGTTGGTTGGTCTTCTCTTGCAGAGAGGCACAATAATCATTGGTATTTGTTTATTTACAAAGCCCTTATTAACACTATAATAGCTAATAGCTGCCACACAATATACACATCATTAGAAGCTCACGCCATCACTGTAAACGGTGGGAGTCGCTCACCTTGATTGCAGGGCTATAACTATTTAAATATTATAGCTATATATGCATTATTATGGCCCATTTGACATTGGGTATCTATCGTTCAAGATGTGAGAAAGTAATATTTTTTCCATTCATACATTGTCGTTTTATACCGTGGTGAATATAAGTATAGTTTTAGAGTGGTCTAGGATAATTCCTAGAACGTTATAGGCCGCGACGCATATTATAGTTAATCCATTGGCATTTCGTCCCTATACACGCTACAATAAAAAATTCAAATGCATATGATCGGTATATTATGTTCCATCATGCATGCATGAAATGGGGGGGGTCGTTGATGATTAATTGATTGTCAATAACGGCATTCGTTAGTACAACAGCATACATTGATCAGATCGATTGCAATGAAAGCAATGGACAATCAAGTTGGAATTAACGTTAGATTGCTCTTACCTCTGGCCGATGAGACTGCAGGAAGAATATTCCAATTATTTGATTGCCATCTGCTAGATCCTATTTCCGTTTGGCCGAAGCCATAAGCTCCAAAAGCATAATGATTCTTGCGTCTCGAAGGCGATTCAATGCACTTGAGTGTGTATCTGGATCCACGTTACAAGAAAACTCCACCCGGATGACATTCACTGAAGCACAGAGCCAAGCTTCCTGCAGAAAGTAAGTGCAACATCGGCCAAATACCACCAGGTGGCGGTATCAGGCCGTTGCGATCTCAGATAGAGTGCCAGATTTTCCCACAGCCTTGCTGAATGAATTATGAATGGAAATAGCGAATAAAATAAATAACGATCAACAATACTATACTCGTTGTTGGCGGCCAACGGTTGGCGGGCTATAACGAGTTAATTTGTTTTTGCCGCAGAATTGGTTAACAATGTTGCTGGATAGGAACTTTTTTTTGAAAACTTTCTTTATTGCAGGAAAAACATGAGTTGCACATTTCAGTTGTAAATATTTTTCCCTCTTTTTATTTCTTTTTTCTCTTCATTCCCCACTCCCCTCCCTCATTCCCACCCCATCCCACCCACGGAGGTTTACAACAAACACATCTGCAATACATATACATGTATATGTATATAAATTCTTTAGTATAGATGTGGCTGGAAAAGAAAAACAACAATAGTATCATTTCACATCCCTGCCCCTTCTTTTTTTTTTTTTGATCAAATTTTTTTTTATTATTAATTACATGAAACAGGACAACACAATAACCACAGTAACAAAAAACATAACTTCACAGGAGAATAACAAACAATAATAATACAGAATAATAAATTATAAGACAAAAAGAAAAAGAAACAGCGTCCAACCTATCAAATATAGGTGGCTACTTCAATAACAAAAAGGGGTCTTCAAGACATGGCAACCTTTCCCCACCTTTACAAAGTGGAGTGACTTAAAAGATTGTTTATGAGAGTGTTGTCGCAGATTTACTGTAGATAGCCTAGGTCCCTTACACATGTTCAAGACTGCCAAACTCGCAGACGGTAAAGTGTAAGAAGAAAGAAATTCCTCTTCCAAGTTGGTTGACAGGTCAATCAGTCTGCCAATATTAGTCCCTTGGGGAGATGGCATGTGAATTGACATATAGCGCAGAATAGCTAAATACCAACCCCCCCTAAAATCCCCCCAGCCAAAGTTAAGAAGGACAAGACAAAAACCAAGACAGACAAGACATTTCCTCCTCCCCCTCCCCAGAGACCGCCGGACCCCCCCGATCAAGCGCCCCAACCCCGCTCAGCCGCACACGGCGGTCTTTACCTTCTCAGCTGCTGCGAACCACAGGTCAATGCCAGCCTGCCCCACCCCAATCACCCGAGCCGTGGATATCTCAAGATAAATCACATCCAATAGAGTTAGGGACCAGTTGATCATTGTCAGCTTCTCAGGCTCCTTCCATCTCATTGCTATAAGCTTCTTCGCTGCTGTGACACCCGCTAGGACAACCCTTTTCAGTTGTACGGACGCGGGTAGTGTCGTTATATCGTTCAGGAGTAGCGTAACAGCTGTGAATGGGATAGTTAAGCCACACAGATCTGAAAGTTTGTCCGTTATTGACCTCCAGAAACGGGCCACTGGTGGGCAATCCCAATACATATGCATATAAGTGCCAGTGGCCTTTTGAGAGCACAAAGTGCACCGAGAGTCGGTTATCAGTCCCATAGCAAATAGCTTCCTAGGTGTAAGATAGGTCCTATGAATGTAATTAAAATTAATTTGCTGGTGATTGGGGTTGCGGGAAGATAATGCCACATTTGCCCAAACATCATCCCAGTCAAACTCGGGGTCCAACTCCGGGATATCCACACGCCAGATTGTATCCAATGATAAATTTTTATACGTGGATTGAATTAAGAGCGTATAAAAGTCTGAGACAAACCCTCTGGATGTCGTTCTGTCCACTATGAGCCTGAGGAAGGGGTGTGGTTGCAAAGCTTGAGCCCACGGTACGCCATGCGCCCTCAGTGCTGACCTTAGTTGAAGGTAAAGAAAGAAGGACTCGCCGGGAAGATCATAAAATTCTCTTAAGTCCTGAAACGCACGGAGGCCGTTCTTATCATAAATATCCTCCAGAGTATGCACTCCCCTCCTTTGCCATTGAGGAATATTAACCGGCTTGTGTCCAACAAGTAATTGCTGGTTATTAAAAATTGGAGAGTCCAGGTGCCAAGGGCATTTAACCCCACACGACCTCTGTACATTACGCCACGTTTGGATCACGTGAGTTATGATCGGTCCATACCTCAGCCGGCATTTCGCAATAGAGACAGTGGAGTACACTACATCCTGCAATCTTAGCGGAGACACCGCCGCCGCTTCTAAGGAGCGCCACGATACAGCCTCTACAGGGTCTAGCCAGCACATCAGAGGTCTCAGTGAAAAGGACCAGAAATAAAGTTTAAAATCAGGGATTGCGAGGCCCCCATCTTGTTTCCTACGTTGAGTAGTAGCCCTTTTGATTCTCGGGCGTTTGTTATTCCAGACAAACTTAGATACCATCGATTGTACCTTGCGCCAGTGGTCTATTGGAGGGGGCAGGGGGAGCATTGAGCTAATAAAATTTATCCTAGGCAGGATGTTCATTTTGATTATGGAAGCCCGGGCTTGTAAGGAGTTAGGAAGGGACGACCACCTGTCTAGATCCTGGCGTATTTTATCATAAGTACCCGTGAAGTTGTACTTAGTAGTTTGGTTCAGCGTGGGGAATATCTCTATGCCCAGGTATTTAAAATGTTCTACTATGGGGATATCAGCTGGTAGTCGTACCGCCTTGGCCAGTTCATTAAGAGGTAGGCAGGCTGATTTGTTCCAGTTAATCTTAAAACCTGACAATTTACCAAAGTCGTCGATTATCCTCAATAATTTTGTGGCCGACCGGGAGGGGTCGTCCATGAAAATCAGCAGGTCATCCGCATAGAGAGCAATTTTGTGTGGAGTATTGTTGACCATTATGGGGACGATGTCCTCCGATTGCCTAATAAATTGAGCCAAAGGTTCGAGGGAAAGCGCGAACAGTCCCGGGCTCAGAGGGCAACCCTGTCCAGAAGATCTGGAGACTGGAAAGAGTGTGGAACAGTTTTTGCCTGTCAGTATCATCGCAGACGGCGAGGCATACAGGACTTTAATCATATGAATAAAACTCTTTCCAAGACCCATGACCTCCAGTACCTTCCACAGGTATGACCACTCAAGTCTGTCAAACGCCTTCATGGCATCCAAAGACAGAACTGTGGATGGAGTTGTATTGTCTTTACTGTTATCGATTACATGCAACAGCCTCCTAAGATTATCTGCAGCCAGACGCCCCGGGATAAAACCAGTTTGATCGCAGTGTACCAATACAGACATAAATCTCTGCAGGCGACGGGCCAGCACCTTGGCAAACACCTTTAAATCGGCCCCGAGAAGACTCAAGGGTCTATAGCTACCACAATCATTGGGATCTTTGTCCTTTTTGAGAAGTAAAGAAATCAACGCCATATTGACATCTCTTGAGAACTCCCCTTGTTCGATAGCGTAATTGATCATATCGAGCATCAATGGACCCAGTTGGTCCCAGAAAGCTAAATACACTTCGGGTGGAATACCATCCCAGCCTGGCGCCTTACCCCTCTGCATTTCAACAATAGTCTCCCTCAATTCTACGAGAGTAATCGGTCTCCCCAGTTCCTTGGCCTCTTCCTCAGAAATGTGGGGTATCTCAAGCCCGCCAATGAACGATTCAAATCTAGAGTCATCCAGATTACCCTCTGAGCTATATAACTGTGAGTAAAACTCTTTAAAAGTGTCATTGATCTTTTTCGAATCAGTAGTGACTGCACCCTGGCTCGTCCTAATCGAGGGGATATCTGAGAAATGATCATTTGAGCGTATTTTCATTGCCAATAGATGGCTAGGTCTGGAGCCGTGAAAATAGTAATTTTGTCTTGTCCTATGTATTAAGAACTCAGACTGTTGTTTAAGTATGGAGTTTATTTCTTTTTTGACTATCTTACGTTGTGTGTTTAGTCGTTCATTATAGTCAGTTTGCAAGGATGCGTATAGGTCCGCATATAATGATTCCAGTCCTTCTAGCTTTTTTGACCGGGATTTTCGCAAATTGGAGGCAAATAGTGTGACATGACCCCTGATGAATCCTTTCAATGCGTTCCACAGGACCCTAGGGTCTTCTACCGTGCCAACGTTGATCTGCAAAAATTCAGCTAGTTTACTCCTGAACTCAGAACAGAAGTCATCGTTCTTTAGCAAGGTCGAATTAAAACGCCATCTGGGAGCTCTTGCGGAGAGCCTGCCAAAGGTTGCCGTAAGGAAAATCCCCTTGTGGTCTGAGAGAGCCAAGGGAACCAATGAGACATCGAAACTATCAAACATATTAGGGGACGCGAATGCATAGTCAATTCGAGAGAAGCTTTTGTGTCTGGCTGACAGGTGAGAGTAATCTCTGAGGGTGGGGTTGCATAAGCGCCAGAGGTCTGAGAGCCCCGTGTCTTTGGCCCACATCCTGAGGGCCTTAGAGGCCCGTTTCTGGTCGCTCGTTTCAGAGGGCCCAGACCTATCCATCTCCGCATCCCAGCACGCATTAAAATCGCCACCCACAATGAGAGCGTATCCATTAAGTTCCAACATATTCTTCGTGATTGTATTATAGAACGCTGAATCAAATGTGTTAGGAGCATACAATGCTATTATAGCCATCTTCCTATGCAAGAATTCAACTTTTGCTATAGTAATCCTTCCCTCCGTGTCCGACCATACATCCAAGATTTTGATATCAAGGTTACGTCTTGTAACTATGACTACTCCTTTCGTCTTATCATCGGCTGAGGATGCGGAGATAACGTGATATTGCCGATTTGCCAGTCTTGACACGTCACCTACCATTAAATGCGTCTCACTAAGGAGAGCAAGGTCAATATTTCTCCTCTTCAATAGCCAAAGGACACTGGCACGCTTGTGTGGGGCGTTAAGCCCTCCTGCGTTCCAAATTAAAATATTCAATTTAGCCATGGTCGAGCTTGTATAAGTGCGTAGAGAACATACCCGTGCAGCCAGGCTGAGTACAGAGGTGCCGATCCCGGCGGGCCCGGACGGTCAATCCCAGGAGTTCAGAGGAGGAACACTTACACATATATAAGACAACAGTACATAGAACACATAAAAATACCACCCCAGCTACAGCCCCCCCCCCTTCTACTCTAAACCCTAACCCACCCGTCCTACTATAGGTTCCTCTATACCCACTCTCCAATCCCCACCCTATGCCCCACCCACTGAGGATGGTCATCTTCCTATCACTTCCCACTAGAGACATGGATCAATAAGACGCTTCCCACTCCCACCCCCCTCTAGTTAAACCCCTGAGTAAACCCCCACTAGTCCAATAAACACAAATAATAATAAAAATTAAATTCAATAAAGATATCGGTCGAAAACCACCTGAGCACTGGCCCTAACATAAGACAACCATAATGGTAAAAATAGCCATTATTAAATAATAACTCACATCAACCTGCAACCATCTATTTCCGAATCTGCGCTTCAACGTCGCAATGTTATGGCCCAAATGGGTACAGGAAAATTCAAAACAAAATTAAATTAAAGCATCCCAGCCGATAGTTTAAGGCAGGATCGGGTCACAGGTTAATTGTGCAAAATTGTGTGAACAATGTCAATTAAACAATGACAAAAATAAGAAAGGGAAAAAAGGGGTTATGGTTAAAGTGCACCCCTGAAGCAGTCCCTCTGATCAGGCACAACGGCTGACATGACATAACCTATGTAAGAATCGACAATAATAGGAAAAGGAAAAAGAGGGTTATGGCTAAAGTGCAAGCAAAGTTAAACTTGACCCAGCCTGTTATCACATATTTATGTATATTCGTTCGAGAGCCAACATGAACCTTGGCCCTAACATGACAGCTATAATGGAAAAATTAGCCATTATTATATAATTACTCAGCATCAACCCTGTGACCAACTACCTCGTAGTCTGCATATTAATGTTGCAACATTATAGTATAAATGGAAAAAGGAAAATTCAAAACAAAATCAAAGCATATCAGCAGTTAGTCTAAGGTAGGATCGAATCACAGTTAAATTGCTCATTCAAATGCCATTAAAACAGCGACAATAATAGAAAAAGGAAAAAGAGGGTTATGGCTAAAGTGCAAGCAAAGCTAAACCTAAGCCAGCCTGTTATCACATATTTTATGTATATTCGGTCGAGAGCCAACGTGAGCCTTGGCCCTAACATGACAGCTATAATGGAAAAATTAGCCATTAACACATAATTACTCAGCATCAACCTGCAACCATCTACCCTGGAGTCTGCATATTAATGTATCAACGTTATAGCATAAGTGCCTCACGGAAAATTCAAAACAAAATTAAGGCGAGTCAGTAGTTAGTCCAAGGTAGAACCGGATCACATTTAAATTGCTCATTCAAATGCCATTAAAACATATAGGAAAATTCAATACAAAATTAAATTAAAGCATCCCAGCCGATAGTCCAAGGCAGGTTCGGGTCACAGGTTAATTGCTCATTCAATTGCCCTTAAAACAGCGACACTAATTATTATATAATTACTCAGCATCAACCTGTAACCATCTACCCTGGAGTCTGCATATTAATGTATCAACGTTATAGCATAAGTGCCTCACGGAAAATTCAAAACAAAATTAAGGCGAGTCAGTAGTTAGTCCAAGGTAGAACCGGATCACATTTAAATCGCGCATATAGATGACATAAAAACAGCGACAATAGGAAAGAAAAAAAAAAAAGGAAGAGAGGGTAATGGTTAGAGTGCAAGCCATATAACCATATAGCCATTAAGTGCAAGCCATACCCGACCCAACCTGTTATCAAATATTGTTTATGCATATTCAACCGACCTTGGCATCTACTTTGGATCACCAAAGCTCAAAACAACCTGGATATAAAAATAAAAAGCATACCAGAAGTTAGTTAGGGACTCGGTCACTCTTGAACTGTGCAAACCAATGTCCCTTTGAACAGCAACAGCAACCAAAATACGTAACCATTAACGAATGTCTCAGCGCAGACCATAGTCGAAGCCCGCTGGCTAGCCCGAGGCTAGCGCGTAAGCTAGTGACGAATCCGGATAGCACGTTAGCCTACTATGTACATTGTTCAGCTAGCTCGTTAGCTTCCAAAGAGGCGATACACAAGTACGACCATGAGGTCAGCTTTAGCAAGTAACAGAAGTCATTGGGAAGCCCCGCTAGTTGGATGGGCAGAGGACAGTTAGCATGTCTGGGCATGACAGCAAGTGTTTGTGAATAGTCGACCTAATCAATGTATATAGGCCCAAACCGCCAAGTCACTCACCCTCCATAGATATCAAGCAACAGACTCGGGTGTCTTCGCGAGATATTCCTTCGCTTTAGCCAACGACCAAAACAAACGCTGACCACCGACCTTCTCCAACACAGATAGTTTCGCGGGAGCGAATAACGTGGGCCTCAGGCCTAATCTCCATAGCTTAGTCAGGACCACCTTGTACTCGGCTCTCTGAGCTTGAACCTCCGGTGTAAAGTCCTCGAAAATGGCCACTTTGTGATCGCCAAACCTCAGAGTACCCCTTCTGGTACGAGCCGACCGCATGATGATTTCTCTCTGTTGGAGTCTGTTCAGCTTGACTATGATGGGCCTCGGTTCTTTGTTCACGCCGGGAGAAAACCTGCCCGCTCTATAGGCCGACTCACAGATAGGAGGCGAGGGGAGGACGTCCGTCCCTAGTATCTTCTGCAGCAGTTCGGGCATGGTCTCAGAGAGACGGCCTTCACCGCTGGTCTCCGGTACTCCAACAATCCTGACGTTGTGGCGTCTATCCCGGGACTGCATCTCCTCCATCGCCGACTGTAGTTTGTTGACTTCAGCCTGCCTAGCCAGCAGGGCGGATTCAAGACCCGCCATCTTCTCACATTGTGATGATACCTCCGTCGTTAGCATGGCTAGTTCGTTAGCATTAGCCGATGAGGCAGCGTGAATCGTCTCCATCTTGTCTGTCAGCGGGACTACCGCCAGCCGTATTTCTTCTGATATCTCACGACGGAGGCTGATACAGAAATCCGCCAACAATTTCTTCTGTGCTTCAGCGATGCGTGCCTCAGAGTCTGCGTGTACTTTCTTCTGTGCTTCAGCGATGCGTGTCTCAGAGTCTGCGTGTAGCTTGGTCATGACCAAGAGCACAGCTTCGCTTAACTCCCCGACAGCGGGAGACGGTACGGCCATGCTCGGCGGTGTCGGTGTCGTGCCTAATTCTTTCATGGCTCTGGTTTCCACCCCCGCCATCGTAGAAAGTCGAAAAAAGTTGACGAATGTATACTAAACACGACGACCTAGTAAACAAATAAAAAACAAATAAAAATAAAATAAAGACTAATGGGGAGAAACGTATATTCAGCACGGTAGAAGGGAGCTCATGTGAAAACACGTCTACTCCATGATCGCTCAGCTCCGCCCCACATCCCTGCCCCTTCTTATAGTATCTTTCCTGTTAATTCTTGAACATTTCGATCTTCTGCAGTTATGTCCCCTGTTCCTCCCTCCCTCCCCCAGTTACCCACCCCAACCTCCCCGGGATCTCATTCACACCCATACACCCACCAAGACAGGGGGGGGGACAATAAACAATACAACAATAGGAATAAAATAGTAGTAAAAGATAGGAAAGTTAAAGGTGTAAGCATCTATTCTTTCTCAGTTTCTTCATTGATAGTCAGGGTATCGATGTGTTGCAAAAATGGTTGCCAGGTCGCATGGAATGCTTTTAGGGAGCCCTTTAGGGTGTCTTCTCATTAGGAACGGGTGCTCCGCTCCGTCCTCGCTCCGTCCTTGAGTGTGAACTCCCCCCCCCCCCCCCTCTCCCCCCTCTGGTTTGCGTACACACTGCAGTCTTGGTTCGCTCCCAGCCAGGCACAATTGAGGAGCAACTCTATAGTCTATATATTTCTGAATTAACCAAAACAGTTACACCGGACATTTTCGCTGTACCTCGGGGAGTAATGTACCAGCTAAACCTACACGATGGGTTAGTTACACAGGCAGGATTTTGGATACTTTTCATACACTAAAAACATTATGGCCATGCCGCTAACCACATAGATTACAGACAGATAGACAAAACATAATGAACAACGTAAAAGATAATATGCATATATACTTGATCGCTATAGTCCCACTGAACACAACTAGTCACAACATCAGGCTCCCTTGCTTTGGATGGGCTAACCGGCCACGTTACTGTGGGTAATAAACAACGGAGGGATCACTGGTTGGTTTTGGCCGATTATGCTGTCCACTGCATCAAACCACGGAAAAGATATTGAAGCCTCATCTTCTTCACTTTTAGCTCGATATTGTTGACTGATCTGTTGTACCCGTGCACGCACATTTTCTAATAACAGCATTATTAGACATGCCAATCCAACGAAAGAGGTCGCCTGGAGAAAAAGCCAAATTGGATGTTGTCTTTAGTGTTATTTGTTATTCTAAGATGCTAATTCATCTGTATCTGGATAACCAATGAACGGATTTTGTCGAGGCAAGTAGCGTTATTTCGGGGAGATTGATCTCTATAGTCTGGTGTAGTTTCCGTCCACGAAAAATGGAGGCTCTAATAATTATTATTCATAGAGACCCTCTAGCCATAATAATTATTACAGCCTCCATTTTTCGTGGACGAAAACTACACCAGACTATAGATATCAAATTTCCCGAAATAACACTACCTGCCTCGACAAAATCCGTGCATTGGTTATCCAGATACATGAATTATCATCTCAGAATAAGTGGCTTTGTACGCATTTTAGCTTATCTTTTACAGCTTACCTTTTGGGCAATTATTAGAGGCTCCATTTCTCGTGGCAGAAAAATACATCAGTCTATAGAAATAAATGCATTCGAACAAGAAACCAATGTATAGACATAGCAATGGCAAAAAAAATTGCCAGGCCTAATGCGAGCCAGGGAAGTATTGGGCTTGTAACGTGGCTTCATCTCGAAGTTTTCATCCACTGAGCCGTGAGGCTCAACATGCTTGTTTGAGGTCTGAACTCGCCAAATTGCCCATAAATATCGGGTTTTTTTGGGTATTGTCCAGTTGTTGCTGTATGTTTTTATCTGCCCAAAATTCAAGCAAGCATGAAAGCATTACAGTAAGCTTGCACACCACGGCCCGCTCCGTCGTCGGGGACGCTGGTTCGCACCCGAGACCACCTACTCCAGCGGTCCAGGTTTGGAGCGAATCAGCGCCCCCGGTGACGGGGGGGAGCGTTCTCATCACACCCTATTCTCCAATATAGTTATGGTTACATTTTAAACTGTGTGCAAAAGACAATAAAAATGACATGACTCAGGTCACAACAAATAGAACAGAAAAGTAAAAGTGCTACTGATGGCCTTCACTCAGGAGTGCGATCCATATAAAGTTTAGAGTGTGCGAAGTATACTGTGCTCTCAGCGAGCATTGATTAACTTATCATTAAGTGAACATAAGCACAATTTGCTTCCAACCTATAATAGCTTAAAGAGAATGTATTTGGCCCCTACTGTCATATAAGGACTCTAAAGTATCGGAGTCACCCATTGTAGCCAGGGGATATAGCAATTGTGAATCTGAAATGTTACATATATGTCACATTGGGCGTTAATCATTAAACGTATTCCTAATTCCTATGTAGTGCACTACATGGCACTACATGGCACTACATGATACTACAGGGTACTACAGGATACTACATGGTACTACATGGTACTACATGGCACTACATGGCACTACAGGGCTCTACAGTGCGACCATATTGCTCGCATATGCCCCTAAAAATATGTGCGTGCGAACATGCAAAATCAAGTACTCGCACGGCGTGCGAGTGGGGCCAGCGAGTGCAGAGTACAGCCTCTCATTCGTCCTTTTTTTTCTCCGCTGCGAGAATCGTTAAAAAACTACAAGTCCCACAGTTCACAGCCGCATAAACGTTCCAATCACAGTAGTTTCCTGTGGTCACGCGACTGGAAACCGAAAGTAATGATCAGCGGCTGCGTCACTGTCTGAGTCAAACAATAATACAGCCATGTCGAAGCCCATTCATTTTTATTTTGCGCGAAAGATACCGGAGAATGAGAAGTCAGGCGAGGCAGCTCATGTTACAGAGGTGATGGTTAACGTTAACGTTAACCAAGATACTGACGCTAGCCAGCATGCTAGCGAAGTTGGCCAAGCTAGCGAGGCTACACCCACTGTAGCACCCAATGTAGCCACTGTAGCTAGCGAAGCTACACCCACTGGAGCCGGAGGGAAGACATACAAATTTAACGTGAATTGGCTAAACATTTCCCCATGGCTAGAGTTCGAAAACAATGTCATGTTTTGTAAATATTGCAAAGTAGGATCGATGCATTGCGATGCATTGTTACACCCCTACAACTGGCCCACTGTGTATGTGTGTACAGATAACTTGGCTAGCGTTATCAACCGCAGAGGTGGGCAATGGGTCCAGCTGTAGCGCCGGACGGCCAGAGTGCAAGCTGTGTGGCAATAGGGTCCAGCTGCAGTGCCGGACGGCCAGAGTGCAACGGTGTGACGTCGTAATTGGCATAATCGACTGTCAATCAATGGTCTACCTGACACGCAAACTACTGTACTGGAGGTGTACAGTATTTCAATAGGCAACCCTGAAAGGATTATTTTTCTAAAAGAGCAACACTAGCTCCCCCCTCTACTGATGGCCCTGGTTGTAAAGCCAGTGTCTCCTTTTTGTTCAATATCACTGCCTTTCTTATTAGGCCTAGTTGTTGGCTACAACTTTGCCATAGTAGGCATTAATCACTTAATTAATAGTTCAAATGTCTGTCCCATTCCCGTTTGCACACGCAAATGATACACACACACGCACACAGTGGGCCAGTGACTTTGGTGGTATGTGCTATTGCACAGATGTGTCCCGTTTGCACATGCACGCACAGTACAAATATACATTTATTTTTGAAAGAAAAAATAAACTGTTACTTGACATATTTTCACTGTGCTCCTAAATATTTTTGGGTGCTCCTAAATTTCTTTGTGTGCTCCTAAATTTTTTTCATTTAGGAGCACCTGTGCCCCTAGTGAAAAAGGTTAGCGTAGAGCCCTGCACTACATGGTACTACATGGTACTACATGGCACTACATGGTACTACATGGTACTACATGGTACTACATGGTACTACATGGCACTACATGGTACTACATGGTACTACATGGCACTACATGGTACTACAGGGTACTACATGGTACTACATGGTACTACATGGTACTACATGGCACTACAGGGTACTACATGGCACTACAGGGTACTACTACATGGCACTACAGGGTACTACATTGAAATATGACTGATATTTGTTTTAATATGCTTTGAACAATTGAACAATATAAAATATATTAACTAAATATCATTGAATCAGACAAATTAACTGAGCAGATCATAATAATTGTTCGTATTGTGACATATATGTCACATCAAATTTTCATGAACATTTTAAGGTGATATGCCCGGTGTGACGTATGTGTCACAGCGATTTTTATCAATTGTTTTCTTTATAATTTTATTCAAGAAATGTGTTCACAACAGGATATATATAATAAAGAACATGTTATGTAAGCATTATAATTCTTAAATGGGCAAATCTTACCTTTTAGCAACAAGAATCTAGCTTTTGAATGCTAGCTACTTCTGTCATTTAGTCACCACCATCAGTCAGCATTGTGGAAAGGTGGTTTATGGGAGCACAACATCACATGATCTGTCACATGACCCCACCAGGATGTTCCACCGGTGTCCCTTTGAGACTTCATGAGGTAAAATCAAGGATAAAGCTTTATATGGAAATTTACAGAACATGTAAAGTACATGTGACACCTGTGTCATGGTGGGTCCTGAGGTTTATGAAGTTACAAGGGCTTCACGACTCAGTGGTATTAATGTGTACCAAAAATATATATAGAAAAATAATTTGGTTAGCTACATTTGGTAGTTTAGAAACATGTATCCAATACGTATGCATAAGTGTAATCATCTTACCTAATCTATCTTATCTGATTAATTGGTCTAATCAATTTAACCTAGTCTATCTATATGTATAGTCATGTGGGAGCTGCTGGATAGGAACTTTAACTGTTTTCGCTGATTTTCTTAATTCTATCAGAATTTGTATCTTGTATTTTAGGTGATTTCCCCGGTTTTTATCTTTGTTTTTATCTTGTTGTATTAGTACTTATAATCTTGCCTTATTTATTTTAACTAACTCGTCATCACTGGAAATTAGGGCAACCTGAATGATTTTAACGAGCATGAATAAAGGTGTGATGATTTGTGCTTCCACTATTTTACATTACAGTATATGATAGGAGAGATTTACGCACACGTAGATCAATGCAGTATCTCCCTTTATTTTGACCTTTCGTTCTATCAGACCTTCAGCGCATGTATGATGCATGTCTGATAGACTGAAAGCACAAAATAGTGTCAAACACTGCATGGATCTAAGAGTGCAGAAATCTCTCTAATCAAGTTTGGACTCACTGATGCGTCCAGCACCATAGCAAATATTTAGCCAGGTGGAGAGGTGGTCAGTAGCCAGGTGGACAGTGGCTCAAGAGGTAGAGCGGTTGTCTGGTAATCTGAAGGATCCCGGTTCAATTCCGGCTCCTCCCGGCAGCGTGTTGTCAAAGTGTTCTTGAGCAAGACACCTAACCACTAACTGCTCCTACTGCTGTGAGTGAGTGGGTGAATGTGAGGCATACGTTGTAAAGCGTTTTGGATAAAAGTACTATATAAATGCAGTCGATTTACCATCATGCATCATACTTAGTAGTATATAACAGCACATTTTATATTGTGACGAATAACTGTTTAAATATGTTAGCAAAAAAGAAAAAACCTAAATGCTAAACCATCTCCAATGTATAACAGATAGGGGTGTGCCGATCTCAATACAGAAATGAAAATTGGAAATTTTTTTAAATAATATTACACTGTATTGAACGTAAAATGTTATCCAATTTCCAATTATAGTGAAATGTAAAACTCAGTTGAACTGCTGGTACGGGATGACTATCCGCTATGAGCGTACCGGTCATTTTCATTGTTTATGACATTGAGAAGAAGAAGAAAAAAGTTTCCGAACCAAACCAAGCTGTGTAGTATTATACATAATACATGATCTATAATTCGAGTTTTGTAGTATGGATAGTATACATTTGACTCCTGCATATAATTCTTCTATATACTAGGGATGCACCGAATTGGAAATTCTTGGCCAAAACCGATACCGAAAATAGAAAACAGTTGGCCGAAAACCGAATGCCGAAAGGCCGAAAATGATTAATATAAATATATATCAAATGTATTTTTTTTATTAATTTTTTTGGTACCTGATTATGGCAAAATACATGATTATGGCAAAACTTTACTTAAATAATATTAATAATCACTATTATGGGCCCATAAAACATTTATTCAGCACTTTTGAATGCATACATTAATTCCAGACTGACTGCTGAAAGATTGTACAATTTAAACATTTTCTCTTTGCATACAACAAAATGTGCATTAAAGTCAAGTGCATTTTATTTTCTCTGTAGGATAACTACAACAAAGTGCATTCAGAACAAAGCCAAGGTGCTTTAAAACTGCTTATTACATGGCGTTTTCACATTCGCCGAAATGCTTGCTTGTGATTGGTCAATAGCCCCCCGACAGCGGTCATTATTTTTCAATAATGACCGCTGTGGGACAATAATGACCGCTGTGCGCAGCTGTTCGCAATCAAGCCCACTGACACACACTGTTTCAGTGCAATTAGACACTGCCGGTGTTCTGCTGCCGGTGTTCTGCAAAATTCTACTCGGCGATGACAGGGGGCGGAGCGACGAGCGGAGCCAGAACGCAGCCAGAACCAGTGTTGCGAGTCGATGTAAAATGAATTAGGTATATTGTTAGTAAGTTAGCCATGTAATAAGCGGGATAATGTATAGCTATACTCGGTCATTGTCGCAAAATAATTGACCTTCACTGACGTTTAAAACACCTCGCCGAAGCGGCTCGGTATTTTAAACTCTGTGTCGGTCAATTATTTTGCGACAATGACCTCGTAGCTATACATTATCCCTTACATAACGATCTGCATAAAGACACACACACAGGACTGTTGTATTTACTACATCTCCCATGACTCTTAGCGGGGGATGACGTAGCTTACGAGAGACTGGTCAAAGAGGAATGGAAGCGTTAGCTAGCTTAACGCTAACGTTTAACCGCGACGGGCATATAGTAATGGCGAGGATATAAAGCATGTTAAAGACGCATTTATTGGATGCGTTGCTCGCAGAGTTTATAGAAACAGCGCAACTCCCAAGAGGAGTTAGTTATCACAGGCTGCAGAATGCAGGAAGAGCTGCCAAACAGCTCACGGTACACGTTGCACGTTTTGATTACGTCATCACAACAACACTTTAGGTTATGAACGTTACGTAACCCTGTTCTTTGACATTCGGTGATATATTTTCGGTGCTAAAACCCTTTCGGCCAAAAGCCGAAAGAGCCTTTTTGATCATTTTCAGCCGATAATTATCGGCGGCCGAATATTCGGTGCATCCCTACTATATACCTACTTATACACCTGCATATAACTCTGTATAATAGCATGTTCAATAATGCTGTATATACCGTATTTATTCTTACCATATCTATCCACATCTGTCTGTACATACCTGCATATAATTCTACTTACATATCTGTAGATAACATAACTATATATATATATATGTACGTATGCCTTACCTACTCTTACTAGTTACGCTGCTGGCAAGTATGACTTACTACTGTAAGTCATCAATCAATACTACAACTATGTACATACATCTGATTAGCACTAATACTCAGTAGTACAAATTTATATATTTTATACCAGTTAGTTTAACGAACGTATTTTTGTTATGCTGTACTTGTGCTGTATAATGACAATCAATTTTAATCTAATCGAATCTAATATGAAGAATAGACAAATCTAACCGGGACGCAACCTCAGATTAGGAGTCTGTATGAACCTGAAAGTGTCGTTAGGTCCCTGACAACGTGTTCCCTCTCGGCGACCAGATGACTGTACAGTATGTACTGTATGCACTGTATGCAGGCAGGCGGCAGCAGCGGTGGTGGTGACTGACCCGCGGGGAAGCGGACTGTCAGCGTTTGATTGATTGGTTCTTTATTGATCCAGACACGCTCTCCATCACATCAACTCATCCACAATAAACCATTTACACTGTTTCCCTGTGCAATGGAGCGCATAACCAGGCCTCGGGCTATCTCTATCCACTCACTGGCTGAGGCGTACGGCTGTGTCTACACGCCTCATCCCCCCCTCTCTCTCTGACTCTCTCTCTCTCTGACTCTCTCTCTCTCTCTCTCACACACACACTCTTCTCTCTCTCTCACACATGCTCACTCCCTGACTCTCTCTGACTCTTTCCCCCGCACACACTCACAGACACACATAACAACTATGCATAACCATGTGATACTACCATACTACCCTCTCTCTCTCTCTCTTTCTCTGCCTGTCTCTCTTTGTGTGTGCGTGTGTATGTATATTCTCTCTCTTTCTCTGTGTGTGTGTGTGTGTGTGTGTGTGTGTGTGTGTGTGTGTGTGTGTGTGTGTGTGTGTGTGTGTGTGTGTGTGTGTGTGTGTGTGTGTGTGTGAGACAGTGTGTGTGTGTGTGTGAGAGAGAGAGAGAGAGAGAGAGAGAGAGATACTCTATCTCTCTCTGTCTGCCTGTCTCTCTTTGTGTGTGTGTGTGTGTGTCTCTATTTCTAAATGTGTGAGAGAGAGATACACACACACTCTATTTCTCTGTCTCCTCTCTCTCACTCACATACTCACTCTCTGAGTCTCTCTCACACACACACACACACACACACACACACACACACACACACACACACACACACACACACACACACACAACTCTCTATCTACTGGTTAATTTAACATTTAAGTAGCAAAACGTTGCACTATAAAAATTAACTGGATAATAAACATTTAACTTCATTAGCTGAAGTATTCTAAAATAATTTAAGCCATTCTCCGTTTCTGCACGTGCACACGTCCCATATCTGGTCTGTGTAAAGACCAGATGACATCAGAGGACTTTGATATTATTTACTGAGGATTGCCATACAATGTTGATATTTAAACATAAAAAAGGTAGGGAGAGGTTATAGATGTTGTTTAGGTGTTGTGAAGTTTATCGTCAGAAAAATCACAATTAGATTATTTCCCAAAATCGTGCAGCCCTATAACCATACCACCCCCCTCTCTCTCTCTCTCTCTCTCTCTCTCTCTCTCTCTCTCTCTCTCTCTCTCTCTCTCTCTCTCTCTCTCTCTCTCTCTCTCTCTCTCTCTCCACACACAGCAGGGAAGTCCTAGTGGTGATACCCTATTCATGAGATTCCCTTTCCTTCAGAGATAATATCAGACGTGGCATTAAGAAGTTGGAACACCAGCCAGACGACTTGACTTCCAGTATATGACTTTAATACCAATCAGCTCAATGCCGGATATTATGTCTCGGTGCTGGAGGAACCCTCCAGAGTGTCTCCAGTGAGAATGGAGTGGGTCCCTACCTGTGTAGCTCCTAATCATCCAGGACCACTCTATTACAGGGGGCTGGCAGCTAATCTAACCCCACTGTGGAGCAAGGGGGCTGGGGAGAGGATTGGGACCTCTGCCCCTCTCACTTTCCACATGGCTGAGCAACACACACAGGCAGGCAGGCAGGCAGGCAGGCAGGCAGGCACACACACACACACACACACACACACACACACAACACACACACGGACACGTGTGATTTCACAGGCACATGCGTGTGTGTGCACGGCCGTGCGTCTAAGGCCTGTAGGAGAGCCAGGGTGTCTGTGTGTTCCTACTGATAGCAGATTACAGCACCTGACCTTACTGTCTGTGGCACAGATACTGACAGAGAACACAGAGGTAATACCGAGTAAGGTGCACGCACGCATGCAGCACACACACACACACACACATCCTGTGGAGGTCCCCACCGCATCTGGATATCTCTTATGGTAATGCTGTCTGTGGGGTTAATCCTCCAGGTGAAGACGGAGGCTCGTGGACACAGCAGAGCAGCAGAGCAGCAGCAGCAGCCGGGGCTCAGAGGAGTGCCGGCACCAGCCTCCCTGCTCCTGACAGAACACCCATCCCTCTAATATAACACTGACTGCTGGGGCCTGGTCAAAAGTTCAGCCTCTGCATACGTGAAAAGGTGGGCTGGCGCCTCGGGCAGGATCCCGGGTAAAATAATCACGCTAAACCGCTGAGGAGCGTGGGACTAGGAAAGGGTGCTGATGAAACTACCCCCCGAGGGAACCCAGGCGTCTGATTGGACCGGAGCAGCCCCCTAGGCCTGTGCCCACAACCCCCCCACCACCCACCCCTCCTCTCTCTCTCTAGCCATTATATGGGATGATGAAGCACCCCGGCTATTAAACACACTGATCTCCAGTCAGCGCTGCGTTGTCTCCGCCTATGGCTGAGGTATGGATGTGAAGTATATAAGCTGATACCAGCTGATCGCGGCCTGGGGGCTAATTGATCTTGAGGGAGCAATCAGTCAGTCAACAGAATGCCACCGGGTCAACATGGCGGTGTGACAAGATAATAACAACTTGATAAAGGTTACGGCTCAAACTTGTTATATCCCTATGGAAACTATTAAATACAGGGATCTGTCCACAATGCAAAGAGCGAGAACTTGTAATGACCAGGGATGCCTAGACTCGCTGGCCCTTGGCTAACGGGTTGGACCCTTTAGTTGACTGGTTAGCGCTGTCGCCTGTGGTCCCGGGTTCAATTCCCGGCTGCCCCCTGAATTTGCTACAAACCTCTGTCTGATGGTCTGTATTATTGTGAAATGCCATAAAACTGCATTAATGAGGCATTGATCAGAATTCTCCACTTGTGAATAATAGTTCAATAATAATAACTTCATTTTGAAATGGTCTGAATCTAAAGAAATCCTTATCTTTATTGCAGTTTCTATTGGTTCGGTTATGTTTCACATTGCCAATTGACAAAGGAGCCAACCTTTATAAACAAACCCATGTGGTCATGCAAGTCAGCCTTTTATTGGACTTCGGGGGTGACAGGTAGAGCGCCGTCTGGTAATCAGAAGGTTTCCGACACTCAACCCTAAGGGCTCCCAATGAGCAGGTTGGCACCTTGCATGGTTGCCTCCCCCGTCGGTGTGTGAATGTGTGAGTGAATGTGAGGCATACATTGTAACGCGTTTTGGATAAAAGCTGTTATTAAATGCAGTCCATTTACCATTTTGACTGCTACATATGTGACATGGATATGACCAATGAACATACGTGGACAAAGATCTTGTGATCTCGTACAATATGCAAGGTATTCTTTCAGTATCACAACATTATCTGGCTTGAACTATATACTATAACCACAAACCACAAACTAGATTTGTGAGTGGATTATATCGGATTATAACATATACATTTTCTCCCATCCAAACCAGTGTTTTTGGCCAGTACCAGGCCGATACCAGTACACAACCCATACAAGTATGAGACCAACACCGGATCGGCGCATCCCTAGACTCAACCATACTTAACAAAACAGGTGTGAAAGCGTCCTTAGACTGCCTCAGTCAAATCACTGCACCGTGATAAGAGCTGTGTTTAGCCTAGGCGCGCGCACACGCACACACGCACACACACACACACACACACACACACACACAGTGAATAAAAATGGTAAATGGTGCATTTATATAGCAGCTTTTATCCAAAGTGCTTTACAATTTGTTCCTCAAATTTGACCCATCCACTCACACACTGACGGCGGAGGAAACCATGCAAGGTGCCGACCTGCTCATCAGGAGCAATTAGCGGGTTAAGTGTCTTGCTCAAGGACACTTCGACGCGCTGACCAGGAGGAGCGGGAATTCAACCGGGAGCCTCCGGAATAGCAGACGACTGCTCTACCTCCTGAGCCACTGTTGCCCCCCCCCCCCCCCCCCCCACACACACACACACACACACCACTGCAGGGCAGACCATTGAGTGGTGATAATCTCACTAAAGGACGGAGGGAGGACTCCCCCTCTAGAGCCGCTGCGTTAGAGGAACAGAGGGACAGCCAGCCGCATGCTCTCTGATAAGCAGATGAAGCGCGGGGTGGAGAACACGATGCTGCCAGGAGATAGTCTGGCTGATTAAAATGTCACGGCTCCTTATAGATGCCTTTCCCAACTCAGCAGAATGGAATCTGCTCGGTGCATCAGCGAGGGGAGCCGGGCCCTGCGCTCCATGCTAATAGAGAAGTTTCTCTGCTCCTTAAGTCACATCCACAACATGGAGGGTTATCCGTGTGTGTACTACGTCTGCGATGGACGTAAGCTTTCTGCTCATCCGCTCCCAGTCTGTGGAATGCTCTCCCTGATCATCTGAGAGCACCACAGACGGTGGATACTTTTAAAAAGGGCCTCAAAACACGTCCTTTTAATGGAGCCTTTTTGTTGATTTTTATCTAGTTTTAGCCCTACTTATTTTATCTTATTTTATGTACTAATATGTTTAAGTATTATCACTATAGCAGACCTGGGCATTATATGATCCGCAGGCCAGAATGTTGGTTGTGACTGGTCCGCATGCTGGTTGTGACTGGTCCGTGTGTTGGTTGTGACTGGTCCGTGTGTTGGTTGTGACTGGTCCGCATGCTGGTTGTGACTGGTCCGTGTGCTGGTTGTGACTGGTCCGTGTGCTGGTTGTGACTGGTCCGTGTGCTGGTTGTGACTGGTCCGTGTGTTGGTTGTGACTGGTCCGTGTGCTGGTTGTGACTGGTCCGTGTGCTGGTTGTGACTGGTCCGCGTGCTGGTTGTGACTGGTCCGCGTGTTGGTTGTGACTGGTCCGTGTGCTGGTTGTGACTGGTCCGCGTGCTGGTTGTGACTGGTCCGTGTGTTGGTTGTGACTGGTCCGTGTGCTGGTTGTGACTGGTCCGTGTGCTGGTTGTGACTGGTCCGTGTGCTGGTTGTGACTGGTCCGTGTGTTGGTTGTGACTGGTCCGTGTGCTGGTTGTGACTGGTCCGTGTGCTGGTTGTGACTGGTCCGTGTGCTGGTTGTGACTGGTCCGTGTGCTGGTTGTGACTGGTCCGTGTGCTGGTTGTGACTGGTCCGTGTGCTGGTTGTGACTGGTCCGTGTGTTGGTTGTGACTGGTCCGTGTGCTGGTTGTGACTGGTCCGTGTGCTGGTTGTGACTGGTCCGCGTGCTGGTTGTGACTGGTCCGTGTGCTGGTTGTGACTGGTCCGCATGCTGGTTGTGACTGGTCCGCGTGCTGGTTGTGACTGGTCCGTGTGCTGGTTGTGACTGGTCCGTGTGCTGGTTGTGACTGTTCCGCGTGCTGGTTGTGACTGGTCCGCGTGCTGGTTGTGACTGGTCCGCGTGCTGGTTGTGACTGGTCCGTGTGCTGGTTGTGACTGGTCCGCGTGCTGGTTGTGACTGGTCCGTGTGCTGGTTGTGACTGTTCCGCGTGCTGGTTGTGACTGGTCCGTGTGCTGGTTGTGACTGGTCCGCGTGCTGGTTGTGACTGGTCCGTGTGCTGGTTGTGACTGGTCCGCGTGCTGGTTGTGACTGGCCAAGACAAACCACACTATTTTACAGTATAAAGCTAGAACATCTAAAGAAAGGATCTGAATAGGCTTTTATTTTTTAATTAAATGTGGATCTTATTTTTAAATGAAACACTTGACAACACAAAATGAGCTCAAACTAAATGTGCGCTAAAAGTGAAAGGTTGATGCTTGAAATAGAGTGTTTAACAAGTTATGAACCTCTAAGTATTTTTTCACCAAGGTTAGCGGAAAAGCTGTGTGCTTAGTTTGTATAAGAAGACTACAGCTTGAGTTGGCACTTTGAGACAAAAGACACATAAAAATACAGAAGAGGAGAAGGTGAGGACAGAGACCTATCAGAAGAGGAGAAGGAGAGGACAGAGACCTATCAGAACTTGAAGAGGAGAAGGAGAGGACAGAGACCTATCAGAAGAGAAGGTGAAGACAGAGACCTATCAGAAGAGGAGAAGGTGAAGACAGAGACCTATCAGAAGAGGAGAAGGTGAGGACAGAGACCTATCAGAAGAGGAGAAGGAGAGGACAGAGACCTATCAGAAGAGGAGAAGGTGAGGACAGAGACCTATCAGAAGAGGAGAAGGAGAGGACAGAGACCTATCAGAAGAGGAGAAGGTGAAGACAGAGACCTATCAGAAGAGGAGAAGGTGAGGACAGAGACCTATCAGAAGAGGAGAAGGAGAGGACAGAGACCTATCAGAAGAGGAGAAGGAGAGGACAGAGACCTATCAGAAGAGGAGAAGGAGAAGACAGAGACCTATCAGAAGAGGAGAAGGAGAGGACAGAGACCTATCAGAAGAGGAGAAGG
>NC_140182.1:75793109-75855609 GCF_963971535.1 Notolepis coatsorum
TTGTGTGTTGCGTGTGTGTCTGTGTCTGTCTGTGTGAGTCTGTGTGTGTCTATGTGTGTATGTGTCTGTGTCTGTGTCTGTATGTGTGTGCATGTGTGTGTGTGTGTGTGTATGTGTGTGCGTGTGTGTGTGTCTGTGTCTCTGTGTGTCTGTGTGTGTGTCTGTGTGTGTGCGCGTGTGTGTGTGTCTGTGTGTGTGTCTGTGTGTCTGTGTGTCTGTATGTATGTGTGTCTCTGCATGTGTGTGTATTTGTGTGTGTGTATGTGTGTGTATGTCTGTATGTATGTGTGTCTGTGTGTATGTGTCTGTGTATTTATGTCTGTGTGTCTCTGCGTGTGTGTGTGTGTATGTGTGTGTGTATGTGTAAGTGTGTGTGTGTGTATGTCTGTATGTCTGTGTGTATGTGTGTGTGTGTATGTCTGTGTGTCTCTGTGTGTGTCTGTGTGTGTCTGTATGTGTGTGTGTGTGTGTCTGTGTGTGTGTGTGTGTGTCTGTGTGTGTCTCTCTGTGTGTATGTGGGTGTGTGTGTGTGTGTTGCATGTGTGTCTGTGTGTATGCGTTTCTGTGTGTACCTGTGTGTCTGTGTGTCTGCGCGTGTGTGTGAGTGTGTGTTGCATGTGTGTGTGTGTGTCTGCGTGTGTGTGTGTGTGATTCTCTGTGTGTCTGCGTGTGTGTGTGGCTGTGTGTGTGTGTGTGTCTGTATGTGATTGATTGAATTGATTGAAAACTTTATTAACAGATTGCAGAATGGGCACAATACAGTACGGCTCAATACAAAACAAACTGCGAAGAGGATGCAGACCAGAAAATGCTTTTGTCTTGTTTACATCGGGGTCCCCCATTTTCAATTCATCATGACATTTATGACATACACGACATACAGATATACAGAACTGTGTAGTAAAAATAGATCATAAAAGATATATACATCCGAAGGGGAAGAAACTGTACATTGGTGGGGGGAGGGGGGAGGATTTGGACATTTACAGGGGCCAGTTTCTTATTGCAGCCACCCGTAGGTGCTCTTCGAGAACAGTTTTGAAGGAGGGTAGGGATTCACATTCCTTCACGGTTTTGGGTAGGACGTTCCACATTATTGTTGCATAATTGCGAAACGTGTTTAGTACCTTGTTTGAGACGAATCTGGGTTGAACATGATTTGTGGAACTCCCTCTGGTGTTGTGGGTGTGGAATTCACTGACCTTTGGGAGGTATTTCGACATGTACATGTAGGGATGGGAATCGAAAACCGGTTCCTGTTGGGAGCCGGTTCCTAATTGTCCAATTCCTGGAATCGCATGCCTCCGTGACTATCGATTCCTCTTATCGCTGCCAGGTTTTCCCGACCATTGCGCAATAACGTTAGCGTTAGCATGCAGCCATAGAGCAGACTATTTGGCTCGAAGTTGCCTGGGTTTTGGTCATATGCTCCCGAAATGCTCCCACTGTTTGACTGCTTCTATGTGCAGTAAAACTACTATGCTTTGCAACCTAGTCATTCATTTAATTCGGGGTAAACTAGCGTTAGCTCCACGTTAGCCATGCAGAGCTAACGCTGCTCCGCGTATACACAAACACAGAGAGAGAGAGAGAACAGCAGGCTGACTAGAAGAGGGTGGGGGCTAGTTGGGGAGGAGCCGCCTGTGTGTGTGGTGTGTGTGCGCTGACAGAGGAAAGACAGAGGAATAACGACCAGTTGAATGCAACTACAGTTCAATAGATTAAATTAGTTTAAGATATTGAACTGTAGTTGCATTGAACAGGTCGTTATTCAATAGATACAATTTGTTTAAGAATAAAAAATGTCTAAATAAATAAATTTATTAATTAGTTTAAGAGAATCTCAAATACATTATTTTATTTAAGTGTATAGTTAATTAAATTCTTTTACACTTTTTGTATTTTTCTGACATGGGGGCCCAACAATAAATGACAATCAGAAATGTCAAGTTGCATGTTGTTATTCTAACCAGCTTAGTTCTGTTGCATTTCCAATTTATTTATGTAAATTATAAATTAGCAGGAATCGATAAAGAACCGGACCGATAAGCAGAATCGATAATGAAATCGTATCGATAAAATCTTATCAATTCCCATCCCTATGTATCGGATCGGGAGCAAAAAAAGGTGATCGGGACATCCCTAGTTTCGATACCCGAATCCACAATCATCCGATGTCTGGAAGTTTACCCATGGTCCATTCGACCTTAATAAACGGACGGCCACCGGTCCATAACCGCATTCTATAGAAGAATAAGTCTGTATTTGTCGTGCAGATTAACACACATGCGAGATGGAAGACCGACAGGAACACGCGCGTTGCGTCACCTGCTCAGCTCTGCTCTGTTATGACTGAGAGGGAAAGACAGACTGCCCTGCCCTCTGCTGGCGCGTGCTGTGCACTACAACCAATGCCGTCCTTGTTATAACTCTGTGTCAGTGTAATAGAAGGAAACGCATCTGTGATTTGGCGCACAGTCTGTGACGTCACGGTATTGAAAATCATACCGACGGGATTTCGAAATACCCTGGTATACCGTAATACCGCCCAAGCCTAGTCTGTATGTGTGTGTGTGTGTTGCGTGTGTGTCTGTCTGTCTGTCTGTTTGTCTGTATGTGTGTGTGTCTGTGTGTGTCTGGGTGTGATTCTGTGTGTGTGTCTGTGTGTGTGTCTGTGTGTGTGTCTGTATGTATGTATGTATGTATGTATGTATGTATGTATGTATGTATGTGTGTATGTGTGTATGTGTGTGTGTGTGTGTGTGTGTGTGTGTGTGTGTGTGTGTGTGTGTGTGTGTGTGTGTGTCTGTGTGCTCACACAAATCCAAAACGGTTACCCCCCCCGGCTCAACTCCCTGAAGGAACCTAAAAGAAAAAGGTCTCCCCCGCCCCTCAGCCTCTAAATTATCCAACTAAAAAGACGGGTTTTGACGTTTCAATCCCCTTCGAAACTGACAACGGCATGGGTGATATACAGAGAGGAGAATAGGTGAGTCAGGGGGAAGTTGAAAACGCTATAAAGTAGCGCAAGGAGTGAGAGAGAGAGAGAGAGAGAGAGAGAGAGAGAGAGAGAGAGAGAGAGAGAGAGAGAGACAGCGTGATGGGAACCGCTTGAGTAAGAGGAACGGCGCAAATTGAGGAAATGTTCGGCTTGGCATTTAGTGAAAAGGTGCTGATGATGAGGCTCATCTCGTCTCTCACACGCCGTCAGAGGGAAGGGAGACTGATGACAGCCCCAGTCCTTGTGACTGTCAGGCCTGACGGATCAGGAACAAACTCCGGCGACGTCCGCTGCCCCAAACGTGTCTCCCCCCCCCTCGGTGCAAAACACTGAATTGATCAAAGTAAGGAAAGCAGCTAACGGGAGGACGTAACAGTCAACGTAAAGCATATATTAGACGGCTACAGAGGGGCCTGAAGGGCAAAAAGTGGTGCTATCCATCCTAGAGCCTCACAGAGCAGGGCGACACAATATAGGAGCAGATCAATCATACTGTTGGGTTTTATAGTTCATATCAGTAGAGTGTGAGCATGTTAACCCCAGGCGCATGCCTCGCACGCACACACACACACACACACACACACACACACACACACACACACACACACACACACACACGCACACACACACACGCATACACAACACACTCAGATGTGAAAAAGTGTGAAAGAGTGAACACACCAACATGTCTGTCTGTCTGTGTGTGTGTGTGTGGTTAACATCCTTGGAGCCATCACACACACGCACACACACACACACACACATTGTGTATGCGTGCAATAGAGTGTGCGCACAGTGTGTGTGGGTGTGTGTGAACACGACGACATGCCTGTGTGTGTGTGTGTGTGTGTGTGTGTGTGTGTGTGTGTGTGTGTGTGTGTGTGTGTGTGTGTGTGTGTGTGTGTGTGTGTAGACATGTTGCCATGTTCACACGCACACACACACACCCACACACACTGTGCGCACACTCCTCCGTACGCGTACACACACTCAAATACAAACATGCACACGCACACACACACACTGTGTACACACTCATTCGCACGCATACACAACACACTCAAATACGAACGTGCACACTATTTCGCACGCATACACAACACACTCAAATACACATGTGCACACGCACGCACACACAGTGTGCACACTCTTTCACACACATACACAACACACTAAAATACGAACTTGCACACGCACCCACACACGTATTGAGCTGTACTGTATTGTACCCATTCTGCTATCTGTTAACAAAAAATGTGCATGCATACACAACACACTCAAATAAGAACGTGCACACACGCGCAAGCCTGAGCGCACACAAGCCTGAGCGCACACAAGCCTGAGCGCACACAAGCCTGAACGCACACAAGCCTGAACGCACACCGCCGGTCCTTAGCTAGCAGGCCGAACCATAGCGGTGATTTACAGCACATCAGGAAAGCAGAGAAACCGAGCTGCACTTACAGGCTGCTCCTGCTCACCTCTCACCACTCTGCAGCACGTCGGACCACGCGCTGCGTAACAGACGTGCGCTACAGATGTAGACCTAATAGGATGAAATAGGATGTTTGTAAATACTAATGCAGGAAGCACAACAGCCGGGTCACAGCCCAGTGGAGGTCCATGAGTAGGTGATGATGAATATGGTGACACAAATATTTGAAATGCTATTATGCATTTGCCTACGATTATGACTCTATTATTTTATGCTGCGATTGTTCCTCGCTGGCCACTCTGCTAAACCCACTCTGATTTCATCCTAATGGCCAATTCCCTGTCCCACCGAAGGCTATATTGCCCATTTAAAAAGGCTCAGAATAGTGTTCATGTATGGTGGCTTTAACAGGAGACCACCTGGCTGCTGAGTGAGGATGGCCTGCAGAGAGGCAAGGACCCCTGTCTGCACTGTATACAGTCATGTGCAGAGAGGATGGCCTGCAGAGAGGCAGGGACCCCCGTCTGCACTGTATACAGTCAGGTGCAGAGATATTTGGACATCAACACAATTTTCATCAATTTGGCTCTGTTCAACTCACAGCGAAAATAAGTTTGACATTTGCACTCTGGTTGGATGCCAAACTTCTTTCTGTTGTAGGCCTACTGTACTTGTGCTGTATAATGACAATACATTTAATCTAATCTACACCACCACAATGGATTTGAAATGGATTTATGGACGGTTAGTTTGTCGGATTACTTTTGGTCCCTTAAAAAGGGAGGTGCACATGTAGAAACCGTTGTAATTCCTATTCTGTTCAACCGATTTGGATCTACATACCCTCAAATTAAAGCTGAGAGTCTGATATTAAAGCGCATCTTGGCTGTTTCATTTCAAGTCCAATGTGGTGGTGTACAGAGACATTGTGTTGGTGTACAGAGACATTGTGGTGTACAGAGACATTGTGGTGTACAGAGACATTGTGGTGTACAGAGACATTGTGGTGTACAGAGACATTGTGGTGTACAGAGACATTATGTTGGTGTACAGAGACATTATGATGGTGTACAGAGACATTATGATGGTGTACAGAGACATTGTGATGGTGTACAGAGACATTATGGTGATGTACAGAGACATTATGATGGTGTACAGAGACATTATGATGGTGTACAGAGACATTATGATGGTGTACAGAGACATTGTGATGGTGTACAGAGACATTATGGTGGTGTACAGAGACATTATGGTGGTGTACAGAGACATTATGATGGTGTACAGAGACATTGTGATGGTGTACAGAGACATGGTGGTGTACAGAGACATTATGATGGTGTACAGAGACATTGTGGTGTACAGAGACATTGTGGTGTACAGAGACATTGTGATGGTGTACAGAGACATGGTGGTGGTGTACAGAGACATTGTGTTGGTGTACAGAGACATTGTGATGGTGTACAGAGACATTGTGGTGTACAGAGACATTGTGGTGGTGTACAGAGACATGGTGGTGTACAGAGACATTGTGATGGTGTACAGAGACATTGTGGTGTACAGAGACATTGTGGTGTACAGAGACATTGTGATGGTGTACAGAGACATTGTGATGGTGTACAGAGACATTGTGGTGTACAGAGACATTGTGATGGTGTACAGAGACATGATGGCGTACAGAGACATTGTGGTGTACAGAGACATTGTGGTGGTGTACAGAGACATGATGGTGTACAGAGACATGATGGTGTACAGAGACATTGTGGTGGTGTACAGAGACAGTGTGGTGTACAGAGACATTGTGATGGTGTACAGAGACATTGTGGTGTACAGAGACATTATGATGGTGTACAGAGACATTGTGGTGGTGTACAGAGACATTGTGATGGTGTACAGAGACATTGTGATGGTGTACAGAGACATTGTGATGGTGTACAGAGACATTGTGGTGTACAGAGACATTGTGGTGGTGTACAGAGACATTGTGGTGTACAGAGACATTGTGATGGTGTACAGAGACATTGTGGTGTACAGAGACATGATGGTGTACAGAGACATTGTGGTGGTGTACAGAGACATTGTGGTGGTGTACAGAGACATTGTGGTGGTGTACAGAGACATTGTGGTGTACAGAGACATTGTGGTGTACAGAGACATTATGTTGGTGTACAGAGACATTGTGGTGTACAGAGACATTGTGGTGGTGTACAGAGACATTGTGATGGTGTACAGAGACATTGTGGTGTACAGAGACATTGTGATGGTGTACAGAGACATTATGTTGGTGTACAGAGACATTATGATGGTGTACAGAGACATTGTGGTGTACAGAGACATTGTGGTGTACAGAGACATTGTGGTGTACAGAGACATTGTGATGGTGTACAGAGACATTGTGATGGTGTACAGAGACATTGTGATGGTGTACAGAGACATTGTGTTGGTGTACAGAGACATTGTGGTGTACAGAGACATTGTGATGGTGTACAGAGACATTGTGGTGGTGTACAGAGACATTGTGGTGTACAGAGACATTGTGGTGTACAGAGACATTGTGGTGTACAGAGACATTGTGATGGTGTACAGAGACATTGTGATGGTGTACAGAGACATTGTGATGGTGTACAGAGACATTGTGATGGTGTACAGAGACATTGTGATGGTGTACAGAGACATTGTGGTGGTGTACAGAGACATTGTGGTGTACAGAGACATTGTGATGTACAGAGACATTGTGATGGTGTACAGAGACATGGTGATGGTGTACAGAGACATTGTGATGGTGTACAGAGACATGGTGATGGTGTACAGAGACATTGTGATGGTGTACAGAGACATTGTGATGGTGTACAGAGACAGTGTGGTGTACAGAGACATTGTGGTGTACAGAGACATTGTGGTGTACAGAGACATTGTGATGCTGTACAGAGACATTATGTTGGTGTACAGAGACATTGTGGTGTACAGAGACATTGTGATGGTGTACAGAGACATGGTGGTGGTGTACAGAGACATTGTGATGGTGTACAGAGACATTGTGATGGTGTACAGAGACATGGTGGTGGTGTACAGAGACATTGTGATGGTGTACAGAGACATTGTGATGCTGTACAGAGACATTATGTTGGTGTACAGAGACATTGTGGTGTACAGAGACATTGTGATGGTGTACAGAGACATGGTGGTGGTGTACAGAGACATTGTGATGGTGTACAGAGACATTGTGATGCTGTACAGAGACATTATGTTGGTGTACAGAGACATTGTGGTGTACAGAGACATTGTGATGGTGTACAGAGACATGGTGGTGGTGTACAGAGACATTGTGATGGTGTACAGAGACATTATGATGGTGTACAGAGACATTGTGATGGTGTACAGAGACATTATGGTGGTGTACAGAGACATTATGATGGTGTACAGAGACATTATGATGGTGTACAGAGACATTGTGATGGTGTACAGAGACATTATGGTGGTGTACAGAGACATTATGATGGTGTACAGAGACATTATGATGGTGTACAGAGACATTATGATGGTGTACAGAGACATTGTGATGGTGTACAGAGACATTATGGTGGTGTACAGAGACATTATGATGGTGTACAGAGACATTGTGATGGTGTACAGAGACATGGTGGTGTACAGAGACATTATGATGGTGTACAGAGACATTGTGGTGTACAGAGACATTGTGGTGTACAGAGACATTGTGATGGTGTACAGAGACATGGTGGTGGTGTACAGAGACATTGTGTTGGTGTACAGAGACATTGTGATGGTGTACAGAGACATTGTGGTGTACAGAGACATTGTGGTGGTGTACAGAGACATGGTGGTGTACAGAGACATTGTGATGGTGTACAGAGACATTGTGGTGTACAGAGACATTGTGGTGTACAGAGACATTGTGATGGTGTACAGAGACATTGTGATGGTGTACAGAGACATTGTGGTGTACAGAGACATTGTGATGGTGTACAGAGACATGATGGCGTACAGAGACATTGTGGTGTACAGAGACATTGTGGTGTACAGAGACATTGTGGTGGTGTACAGAGACAGTGTGGTGTACAGAGACATTGTGATGGTGTACAGAGACATTGTGGTGTACAGAGACATTATGATGGTGTACAGAGACATTGTGGTGGTGTACAGAGACATTGTGATGGTGTACAGAGACATTGTGATGGTGTACAGAGACATTGTGATGGTGTACAGAGACATTGTGGTGTACAGAGACATTGTGGTGGTGTACAGAGACATTGTGGTGTACAGAGACATTGTGATGGTGTACAGAGACATTGTGGTGTACAGAGACATGATGGTGTACAGAGACATTGTGGTGGTGTACAGAGACATTGTGGTGGTGTACAGAGACATTGTGGTGGTGTACAGAGACATTGTGGTGTACAGAGACATTGTGGTGTACAGAGACATTATGTTGGTGTACAGAGACATTGTGGTGTACAGAGACATTGTGGTGGTGTACAGAGACATTGTGATGGTGTACAGAGACATTGTGGTGTACAGAGACATTGTGATGGTGTACAGAGACATTATGTTGGTGTACAGAGACATTATGATGGTGTACAGAGACATTGTGGTGTACAGAGACATTGTGGTGTACAGAGACATTGTGGTGTACAGAGACATTGTGATGGTGTACAGAGACATTGTGATGGTGTACAGAGACATTGTGATGGTGTACAGAGACATTGTGTTGGTGTACAGAGACATTGTGGTGTACAGAGACATTGTGATGGTGTACAGAGACATTGTGGTGGTGTACAGAGACATTGTGGTGTACAGAGACATTGTGGTGTACAGAGACATTGTGGTGTACAGAGACATTGTGGTGTACAGAGACATTGTGATGGTGTACAGAGACATTGTGATGGTGTACAGAGACATTGTGATGGTGTACAGAGACATTGTGATGGTGTACAGAGACATTGTGATGGTGTACAGAGACATTGTGGTGGTGTACAGAGACATTGTGGTGTACAGAGACATTGTGATGTACAGAGACATTGTGATGGTGTACAGAGACATGGTGATGGTGTACAGAGACATTGTGATGGTGTACAGAGACATGGTGATGGTGTACAGAGACATTGTGATGGTGTACAGAGACATTGTGATGGTGTACAGAGACAGTGTGGTGTACAGAGACATTGTGGTGTACAGAGACATTGTGGTGTACAGAGACATTGTGATGGTGTACAGAGACATTGTGATGCTGTACAGAGACATTATGTTGGTGTACAGAGACATTGTGGTGTACAGAGACATTGTGATGGTGTACAGAGACATGGTGGTGGTGTACAGAGACATTGTGATGGTGTACAGAGACATTGTGGTGTACAGAGACATTGTGGTGGTGTACAGAGACATGGTGGTGTACAGAGACATTGTGGTGTACAGAGACATTGTGATGGTGTACAGAGACATTGTGGTGTACAGAGACATTGTGATGGTGTACAGAGACATTGTGGTGTACAGAGACATTGTGGTGTACAGAGACATTGTGGTGGTGTACAGAGACATTGTGATGGTGTACAGAGACATTGTGGTGGTGTACAGAGACATTGTGATGGTGTACAGAGACATTGTGGTGGTGTACAGAGACATTGTGATGGTGTACAGAGACATTGTGATGGTGTACAGAGACATTGTGGTGGTGTACAGAGACATTGTGATGGTGTACAGAGACATTGTGATGGTGTACAGAGACATTGTGGTGGTGTACAGAGACATTGTGATGGTGTACAGAGACATTGTGATGGTGTACAGAGACATTGTGATGGTGTACAGAGACATTGTGGTGTACAGAGACATTGTGATGGTGTACAGAGACATTGTGGTGGTGTACAGAGACATTGTGGTGGTGTACAGAGACATTGTGGTGTACAGAGACATTGTGATGGTGTACAGAGACATGGTGGTGTACAGAGACATGATGGTGTACAGAGACATTGTGATGGTGTACAGAGACATTGTGGTGTACAGAGACATTGTGGTATACAGAGACATTGTGATGTACAGAGACATTGTGATGGTGTACAGAGACATGGTGATGGTGTACAGAGACATTGTGGTGTACAGAGACATTGTGATGGTGTACAGAGACATTGTGATGGTGTACAGAGACATTGTGATGGTGTACAGAGACATTGTGATGGACATTGTGATGGTGTACAGAGACATTGTGATGGTGTACAGAGACATTGTGATGGTGTACAGAGACATTGTGGTGGTGTACAGAGACATTGTGGTGTACAGAGACATTGTGGTGGTGTACAGAGACATTGTGGTGTACAGAGACATTATGATGGTGTACAGAGACATTGTGGTGTACAGAGACATTATGATGGTGTACAGAGACATTGTGGTGTACAGAGACAGTGTGGTGATGTACAGAGACATTGTGGTGGTGTACAGAGACATTGTGGTGTACAGAGACATTGTGATGGTGTACAGAGACATTGTGATGGTGTACAGAGACATTGTGGTGTACAGAGACATTATGATGGTGTACAGAGACATTGTGGTGTACAGAGACATTGTGATGGTGTACAGAGACATTGTGATGGTGTACAGAGACATTGTGATGGTGTACAGAGACATTGTGGTGGTGTACAGAGACATTGTGATGGTGTACAGAGACATTGTGGTGTACAGAGACATTGTGGTGTACAGAGACATTGTGATGGTGTACAGAGACATTGTGATGGTGTACAGAGCCAAAGTTGTGAAAATTGTGTCAATGTCCAAATATGTATGGCCCTTTGACTGGACATGTCCTGGAGACACACAGCAGGCTCTGTCAGCCTGGAAACACCAGCCTAAGATAAGAGCTCAAAACACATGTTAATAGTCTCCTGAAGGGAAAGAGAGCTATATGGTCAAAACATCTCTTGACGGGAAGCGTAGCATGTGACCGCTAGAGAACGCATGGCCGGGAAGAAGCAGAGGCATGACTTTATATACAGTACATTACTGTAACCTAATAGTCACAGGATACACAGGGTCTGGAATATCAGCAACCCGCGAGAGGAGAGGAGGAGGGAGTGAGTTAAATAAACAGAGAGAGAGAGAGAGAAGAGAGAGAAGAAATAGAGAGAGATAGAGAAGAGAGAGAGGAGAGAGAGAGAGAGAGAGGAGAGAGAGAGCGAGCGCGAGAGAGAGAGCGAGAGCGAGAGCGAGAGAGAGAAAGAGAGAGAGAGAGACCCAGGTTCTCTCCCCGATCCCTCAGCGCTCCACAGATCAGCTCCTCTCATCCAGCACTGCTTCCTGTTCCTCGCCACGCTCGCAGGAAGTAGCCAAGACAAACATCGATGCTGGATAAGGAGAGGATCAGACTCCAGGGTGAAGACAGTCACTCAGTGTAGCAACGTGACCAAGTGATTATCCATTCGGGATGTAATATATGGTCGGTTTGCGAAGACATTCTGAGTTATGTGGTGGTGAATGTGGTGAAAGATGAGTGGACCCAGTGAAACCTAGAGCATATTGTAAGATAGAGGAAGACTAAGGAAACTTTGTCTTTCAGTTTTTTCATTATCAACGTTTTCTTTTGAAAAGTGTCAATTAAAACAAATTAATAATAATAATTAATGTATTTGTATAGCACTTTTCATACAGACATTGCAGTTCAAAGTGCTTCACAGCAGTAAAAAAATACAGGCATAAGTGAGCATAAAAAAGATAGAGGTAGCAAGGTAAGGTAAATCACAGTTTTTCACATTAGGATCTAGAATCCCAATAGGCCTCTCTGTTTACGGTGTGTGGTTTGATTCAGTTTAAAAATAGGCTAAAATGTTTTAAATAGAACGGACAGTAAAAAGTGTGATAAAATAGTTAAATAAAAATATAACAACAGAGCAGTGCATCGCTCTTAACTTTGAGTTTCTTTACAAAGTTCAGTTTTGAATTACAACAGAGCAGTGCTCTTAAAATTACAGAGCATAGGAGGTAGTGAGATAAAATGTGCATAGAACTGACACATGAATTTGATAGGAAGTGTATAATAGTAGGCAGGGTAAGAATAGTGCAGGTAAAGTACAATTTGTGTCAGGATATCCCTGATGTTTCATTTAAATGCCTGAGCAAAGAGATAGGTTTTAAGCTGTCTTTTGAAGATATCTAGCGAGTTGGCTTCCCTGATGTTTTTGGGTAGTTTGTTCCATAGTTTTGGGGCATAGTTGATAAAGGCTGCATCACTGATCGTCTTTTGACTGTTTCTGGGAACCTCTAGTAGTCCAGCAGCTGATGATCACAGTGTTCTTGCTGGTGTGTAATTTATTAGTGTTGGCGATGTAGCTAGGTCCCTGTCCATTTAGAGCTTTGTATGTAAGGAGAAGGACCTTGAAGTAAATTCTAAATGTTACAGGAAGCCAATGTAAAACAGCTAAGACTGGACTAATGTGCTCTCTCCTTTTGGTTCTGGGTAGCAGTCAGGCTGCAGAGTTTTGGATTAGCTGAAGCCTCTCTGTGGTTTTCTTAGGGAGACCTGTGAAAAGTGCATTACAGTGGTTTAACCGGTGAGATATAAATGCATGAATTAGCTTCTCAGCATCGTTTTGATTAATAAATGGTCGTACTGTTGCTATGTTTCTGAGATGAAATAACGATGTTTTGGTCACTTTGTTAAAGAGTGGTATTATTATACCGTGCCGAGACTCACCGGTAAGAACTCCAATTTTTCCAGGGGAAAAGATACATGGACAGCCAGTGGAATGGCGTTTTGGTCAAGATTTACAGGCTGTAAATCAGGCAGTACATTCCCGAGTGCCAAACGTACCAAACCCTTAAACTATCCTCAAACTATCTCAAATCCCGTCTCAAATGGTTCTCAATCTCAAATGGTTCTCCGCCATCGATCTATCGAATGCGTTTTTCAGCGTCCGAGTCGACCCAGACTCACAGTACTGGTTCGCTTTCAATTTCGAGGGAAAACCATACACATTCACCCGTTTGACCAGGGCTTGACATTAACAGCCGGCACCCGCCAAATGCGGGTAGAATTCGGCAGTGGCGTGTAACTCCGTCACTCTTACCAGCCACTTTGGCGGGTGACCTTTTTTCATTTCCCCATCACCGCGAATCCGCCCCTCAATTAATATCGCCGCAGGGGGCATAATCCCACGAGACAATGCATTGGGAAATTGTGTTGCACGAGGATTATGTCAAAGATGAAGGCCATTCTGTTCAGCTACTGTAAATTGTGCAGCTGGCATATGTACCTGGGAGAAATAGGGAATAAAACATCTTGTATTTTGATTTGTTGGCAGCATCTTCTTGGACAGAGGCTCTGTGTACTCTGTGTTACGGATGTGCTCTTCACTGCAGTGAACTTTAATAAACTATACTTTAACTTCTGATCGACAATCAGCTTCAGTTTTGACTCTTTATTCGAGCGCTCTTTGAATTTTAGCCACTACACCAGCCAACCAACCATCCAATCAACCAACCACCAAACCAACTAGCCAAATAATCAACCATCCAACCACCACGACCAATTAACCAAATGACCAACCTACCAACCATCCAATGAGCCAACCAACCAACCACCCAACCAACTAGCCAAATAATCAACCAACCAACCACCTAGCCAAATAATCAACCAACCAACCACCCAACCAACTAGCCAAATAATCAACCAACCAACCACCCAACCAACTAGCCAAATAATCAACCAACCAACCAACCAACCAACCAACCAACTAGCCAAATAATCAACCAACCATCCAATTAACAAACCAACCACCCAACCTACTAGCCAAATAATCAACTAACCAACCAACCAACTAGCCAAATAATCAACCAACCACCCAACCAACTAGCCAAATAATCAACCAACCAACCACCCAACCAACTAGCCAAATAATCAACCAACCAACCACCCAACCAACTAGCCAAATAATCAACCAACCAACCACCCAACCAACTAGCCAAATAATCAACCAACCAACCACCCAACCAACTAGCCAAATAATCAACCAACCAACCAACCACCCAACTAGCCAAATAATCAACCAACCACCCAACCAACTAGCCAAATAAACAACCAACCAACCAACCAACCAACCAACCACCCAACTAGCCAAATAATCAACCAACCAACCAACCAACTAGCCAAATAATCAACCAACCAACCACCCACCCAACCAACTAGCCAAATAATCAACCAACCAACCAACCAACCACCCAACCAACTAGACAAATAATTAACCAACCAACCACCCAACAAACTAGCCAAATAATCAACCAACCAACCACCCAACCAACTAGCCAAATAATCAACCAACCATCCAATTAACAAACCAACAACCCAACCTACTAGCCAAATAATCAACTAACTAACCAACCAACCAACCAACCAACCAACTAGCCAAATAATCAACCAACCATCCAATTAACAAACCAACCACCCAACCAACTAGCCAAATAATCAACCAACCAACCACCCAACCAACTAGCCAAATAATCAACCAACCAACCACCCAACCAACTAGCCAAATAATAAACCAACCAACTAGCCAAATAATCAACCAACCAACCAACCACCCAACCAACTAGCCAAATAATCAACCAACCAACCACCCAACCAACTAGCCAAATAATCAACCAAACAACCAACTAGCCAAATAATCAACCATCCAACCAACCACCCAACTAGCCAAATAATCAACCATCCAACCATCCAACCAACTAGCCAAATAATCAACCATCCAACCATCCAACCAACTAGCCAAATAATCAACCAACCATCCAACCAAACAACCAACCAACCATCCAACCAACCAAACAACCATCCAATCAACCAACCACCAAACCAACTAGCCATATAACCAACCAATCAACCAACGACCAAACCAACTAGCCCCCCCACTAGCCCTTAATGTGTGAGATCAGGTCCTTACCATAGACTTGGTGAAGGGCCTGACTATGGTGAACAGCAGGGTCATGAGCCACCAGCTGCGGTGGATGGAGGTGTACATCATGTTCCCAGGATGCACAGCGTTGGTGGTGACACCGTGAGGCGAGAGACGGCGGTGCAGCTCAGTGCTGAAGAGGATGTTGCAGAGCTTGACCCGGTTGTAGGCCAGCATGGACCAGTACTCCTTCTGGGGAGGGGAGAGGAGGGCCAGGTCCACCTTCTCAGAGGAGTCCAGCAGGTCTGTGAACCTGGAGGGGGACGGCAGAACCACACTAGTTTAGAGATAGTGTGTGTATGTGTGTGCGTGCGTGCGTGCGTGTGTGTGTGTGCGTATGAGTGTGTGTATGTGTGCATACGTAAATGGTAAATATACAGTAAATGGTAGATGGTGCATTTTATATAGCACTTTTATCCAAAGCACAATTATTTTGTTCCTCACATTCACCCATTCACTCACACATTCACACACCGACGGCGGAGGCAACCATGCAAGGTGCCAACCTGTTCTTCGGGAGCAGTTAGGGGTTAAGTGTATTGCTCAAGGACACTTTGACATGCTGCCCAGGAGGAGCGGGAATCGAACCGGGAAGCTTCCGATTACCAGACGGTCTACCGTCTCTACCTCCTGAGCCACTGTCGTCCCATACGTGTGTGTGTGTGTGTGTGCATGCGTGTGTGTGTGAATGTGTGTATGTGTGTGTATGTGTGTGTGCTGTGGGATATTTGTGGATATCCTGATGAAGAATGTCTCAGTCAACCGAGGCTTGGATAATAACAAGGGTTTATTAACCAAACAGATAGAATTTTACATAGAGAGAATGGCTGAGGGGCTCTCCCCAGGTAGTCAGCTGAAGTGACCCAGGTAAAAAGCCTTGATTGTGGTCGGGAGGAGCCCTTTATAGTTCAACAAGGGGGGTGTGTGGTCCCATTTGATAGGTCAGATGGGGGGGAGGGGGTACAGGTTTGGGGACACAGGGGAGGGGGGTGATTCCACAGAGAGGGGGGGGGGCACAGGTAAGGGGAACATATTTACATGAGGACATATTATACCACAGTGCGCATGTGGATGTGTATGTCGGTCTGTCCCAAAAAGAAAATATCTGTTTGCCACCAAATACTAAAGTACATGATAGAGAGGTGCAATTTGCCAAAATGATACTTGTGTGATGTATTGGCACCAGTTGTATCGCACCAATAGGCCTGATGGTGGCGCTACAACAAAAGGTAAAAATGTCAAACTTTGAAAAGCCATAACGTGTACACCTAAAGGATTGGTTATATATATATTTCTCTTTTTCTAGCTTTTTCTGTGAGACACAGAACCACCATCCCTACGAAAAAGCTGAATTTCAGTTTTCTTTTTTTAAGGTTATGGAATTAATTTAAGTCAACGAAATGTCCCCAAAATGTGGGACATAAATCAATGTGTGTGTGTGTGTATGAGTGTGCGCGCACATGTGTGAGTGTGAGTGTGAGTGTGAGTGTGAGTGTGTGTGTGTGTGTGTGTGTGTGTGTGTGTGTGTGTGTGTGTGTGTGTGTGTGTGTAAATGCATGTGTGTGTGTGTCTGTAGGCAGCTGGAGTCTACACACACACACACACACACACAGTCCAGGCTGCATACAAATCAAAGAGGTGACATGATGTTCTTTAATTGCCTGCGACAGAGCTGTTAAACTCCAGATGTTTGACAAGGCCCCTTAAACATTACACCACTCCTTGTGTTATTATGCAGTCACACTAAAACACCACAAACACACAATACACTACACTTCTTCTGTGAGCGTGTGTGTGTGTGCTTGTACCAGTATGTGCATGCATGTGTGTGTGTATGTATGAGTGACTGTGGGAGTGTGTGTCCATGCATGAGTGAGTGAGTGAGTGAGTGAGTGAGTGAGTGAGTGAGTGAGTGAGTGAGTGAGTGAGTGAGTGAGTGAGTGAGTGAGTGAGTGAGTGAGTGAGTGAGTGGGTGAGTGAGTGAGTGAGTGAGTGAGTGAGTGAGTGAGTGAGTGAGTGAGTGAGTGAGTGAGTGAGTGAGTGAATGAGTGAGTGCATGTGTGTGTATGCATGCATGTGTGTTTGTGTGTGTATATGAGTGTGTGTGTGTGTGTGTGTGTGTGTGTGTGTGTGTGTGTGTGTGTGTGTGTGTATGAGTGAGTGTGCGTGCGTGCATGTGTGTGTGGGTATGAGTGAGTGTGTGTCTGTGTGTGTATGATTGTGTGTGTGTATATGAGTGTGTGTGTCTGTGTATGAGTGAGTGTGTGTCTGTGTGTGTGTGTGTGTGTATGAGTGTGTGGCTGTCTGTGTGTGTGTATGAGTGTGTGGCTGTGTGTGTGTGTGTGTGTGTGTGTGTGTGTGTGTGTGTGTGTGTGTGTGTGTGTGTGTGTATGAGCGAGTGTGTGTGTTTGTGTATGAGTGTGTGTGTGCGTGCATGTGTGTGTGTGTGTGTGTGTGTGTGTGTGTGTGTGTGTGTGCGTGCGTGCGTGCGTGCGTGCGTGTGTGTGTGCGTGCACCTGCGTGCATGTGTGTGTGTCCGTGACTAAAACCAGTGGAACACATTCTACATATTAATTCAGTCATTAGAAAATAACCAATCAAAATGTCACCTGGTTTCCTTGTTGTGATTTTACAAGCTGGCTGCTTCTTGTTTACTGTCGCCTCGCGCTACAACCTCGCTCGGCTAAATTACAACATCTGCAGGCTTTTCATTTCATGTGTGGCAACTTCATCGCTGCTTTAGCAGGCAGGGGTTGATAAATCAATGGCCTGTATCTCTCGCAGGTCTGTTAACATGCTACGCTGAGTGTACAGCCTGCCTGATCGGAATACGGCCTCACAAGTCGACCTAAATCAAACCTCCACCACCAGGTAATCAACAGCGACCTTTACTAGGAAAGTGAGACTTTAGTTCATTCATATTTCACTCAGGACAGAGCAGGGGTTCGAGAGTAGGATATATCAGAGGTGATTTCATAAGAAATGTCCTCTCCTAATGCAGAGGAGGGGTGGTGGGGGATAGACCTGTACAGGACCAATTCCACAGTAAGCCCATAGTGTTGGAAACTGATAAAGTGTCAAGCCATTACCTTCCATCTCTCCCACACACCCCCATCCCTGCCTCCCCTGTCCCCTATAGGTCAGTGATGTCCCGCCGGACAAGGGGCTTAGGGGAATATAATACGCTGCCGGGTCAGAGGTCATCCACAGCCTGGAAAGCGAGGCTAAGTGAATAAACAGGAAATCGGTAGAAACCGAAAATAACCACACAACCCAAAAAAATGTAATAAAAGGGAGCAACTTCAATGGGTGTAATATGGGACCTGGAATGAGGTGCGCAGAATGGAAGATGTAATGTGAGATATTGTCTATTTCCTCCCTCTATTCTGTGTCGGTGTGTAACTGACTCGCTCTCTGGTCCCGTCTAAGCCCCCTTTGAAGGGGTTAAGGCAGCGGGTGATTATAGAGGAGGAACGGGGGAGGAGGGAGGGAGAGAGGAGAGGAGGGAGGAGGGAGGAGGTACCAGGAGAGATTGAGATGTGGGAGATAGAGAAAATAGAGTAGGGTCATCATCACAATACCACACTTTTACCACACAACCTAGACAAACCTGGTATCCCGTTATCAAGTGGCATCGCTATAGTGACGAATACTCACAACTATAGCTGTTGATTAACATTCGAAGATCGGAGGCATCCTAGCTGCAGGTAAATGTCACAAACTATAAGCTACTGTAAACTAAGTTAAGCTAAGATAAGATAAGATAATCCTTTATTGATCCCATTGGGGAAATCCGGGCATCATAGCAGCATGGGGGAGGGATCGAGGCACAGGTATGGGCAGGGAAATAGGAGAAAGACATAAATATAGGCAATACAATTTGATTGTATATGAGAAAATGATTGTAAACAAAGGTCCGTACGCCCTATCGGTTGCATGCTGTTGGGTAAGACTGAAGTACTGCACGACCTTCGCGTATAGAGCGCGTGGCGAGCGAGCGTTGAGCGCGACCACCTGTTGGGCCTTGCGGCTCCGCTCCGCGACAGCGGTCTGACAGCCCGACGACAGGCCACAGCTGTGCCGCAAGAACCGCCGCTCTGAGAGGCTCCAATTCTCAGTTTTTTTACTTCGTAAGCAAGTCCCGCATCAATCACATAATCGCCAATACTCCGTTTATGACATATCCTATGTATTTTTTTTATTTATATATATTTTTTTTACTTCACATACGATTTCTGTGTTCGTTTCGCTCTCCCCCTAGTGTGCAATATGCTGCACGTGTCGTGACCCCCGGTGAATATGAGACCAGTGTCAGCCTCTCTGCCGCCTCTGGGTCTCTCATGCATGGCAGCCTGTATATCATAACTCAACGGAGAGAGAGAGGCCTGTGTGTTTGATCTGCTAGAATAACTCTGCCTATGTTCCCTCTCAGGTCACTCCGCTCAGCTCCAATCAATCACTCTGATCGGCCGTCTGACTGACTGGAGCCCCGGATCAATTTCCCCCTCCTCCTCCTCCTCCTCCTCCGCTCGAACATGCACGCACACACGCACACACGCACGCACGCACGCACGCACACACACGCACACACACACACACACACACACACACACACACACACACACACACACACACACACACACACACACACACACACACACACACACACACACACACACACACACACACACACACACACACACACACACACACACACACACACACACACACACACACACACACACACACACACACACACACACACACACACACACACACACACACACACACACAGCGCGCGTGTGCTGGCTCTGGTACACACAGCCCAGGGCCTGGGAATATATGGTACACTGTAAGCCATCATGCCTGTCTGCGGTATGACAAGCAGTGCAGGAAGCAGCCTCGGGTGGTACTGTTTAACAAAGAGATAGGTGGGGGGGGGGGGGGGTATTGCGGGAAGGGAGGGGGGAGAGGGGGGGCGAGTCGGGGGGTCAGAGGGAGAGGAGGAGATACTCGACAAAAGGAGATTTTAGTTGATAAGTCCATCCATCATGTTGATGATATGTTTAATGCGAGCTGACAGCTTATGGTGGGGAAAGTGAGTTTTCAGTGAGCCGGGCTGTCATGTCTGACAACGTGCAGTGAGTCTGATCTATCAGCCCGTGGAGGGAGAGAGTAGCGGAGGCTCCTGCTGCACGACCGGAGCTACGAGACTACGAGGCTACAAGGCCGGGTAAGTGGGGTTTAGGTGGTAGTCCAGGTTGAAGAGCAGGGTTAATCCAGGGAGTCCGGGGATATCCAACTAGATTAGATTCAATTATTTTTTATTTTCTGCTTTATTGTGGATAGGACAGTCAGAGAGGAAATTGGGTGAAGAGATGCGGGAGGACATGCAACAAAAGTCCTGGGACGGATTCGAACCCAGGACGTTGCGAGTACGCTGCAAGCGCAGCTACGTGGTGCGCCACCAAGGCGCCCCTGATTAGATGAAATTCGAATCTATTGTCATCATAAAGCACAAGTACAGTACAATGCAAAGAGGCTTGGCATCCAACCAGAGTGCAAATATAACAGTAAAGTGCAACAGTAATATACAATGTACAGGTGATGTGATTAAACTGGGTATAAAATATATACACGAGTACTACTGAGTAATAGCACTAATCAGATGTATGTACAGAGTTGTAGTATTCATATGTACAGTGATACAGGTATAAAGACAGTATGGTAGTCATACTGGCCAGCAGTGTAACTAGTAAGAACAGGTAAGGGATATGCAGGTATGGATAGATAGATGTGGATAGATATATAAACAGTAAGAATAGAATATAATAGAAATACTTTATTTATCCAGAGGGAAATTTGAATATACGGTATATACAGCATTATTGTACATGCTATCATATAGAGTTATATGGGTTATATGCAGGTGTATAAGTAGGTATATAGGATTGTATGCAGTTATATTCAGACATATATATATATATATATATATATATATATATATATATATATATATATATATATATATATATATATATATGGTATATACAGCACTATTGTACATGCTATCATTTATATGGGTAGACTATGGTATGAGCTAGGTAGTTAAGATTATTATGATTACAGTGTAAGGCAGCTAAGGTAGCTAATCAGCTGTGCTGCGTATCCTCGTCTCTCTTGACTGTTGAAATGGACATCACAGTAATGTAGGTACAGGCGTTACAGTACAACACTAGGTACAAGCGTTACAGTGCAACACTAGGTACAGGCGTTACAGTACAGTGTGCCGTGTGTTTTAAAAAAGAAAAAAAGGACATCACAGTGGTGTAGGTACAGGCGTTAGAGTACAGCGGCGTGTCACCCGTACCTGTGGGACTCTGAGGACACCACCACCACGCGGGCAGGGGCAGAGCGACGAAGGACTTCCTGTAGGCACTGGACCAGCAGGAAGTGACCCAGGTGGCAGATCTGGAAGGTGGACTCCAGGTTGTCTTCCGTAAGGCGCCAGGGCTGAGTGCACACCGCCGCGTTACACACCAGGATGTGCAGGGGTCTACCGGGGGAGAGGAGGGACAAACAGAACGTTACACACCAGGATGTGCAGGGGTCTACCGGGGGAGAGGAGGGACAAACAGAACGTTACACACCAGGATGTGCAGGGGTCTACCGGGGGAGAGGAGGGACAAACAGAACGTTACACACCAGGATGTGCAGGGGTCTACCGGGGGAGAGGAGGGACAAACAGAACGTTACACACCAGGATGTGCAGGGGTCTACCGGGGGAGAGGAGGGACAAACAGAACGTTACACACCAGGATGTGCAGGGGTCTACCGGGGGAGAGGAGGGACAAACAGAACGTTACACACCAGGATGTGCAGGGGTCTACCGGGGGAGAGGAGGGACAAACAGAACGTTACACACCAGGATGTGCAGGGGTCTACCGGGGGAGAGGAGGGACAAACAGAACGTTACACACCAGGATGTGCAGGGGTCTACCGGGGGAGAGGAGGGACAAACAGAACGTTACACACCAGGATGTGCAGGGGTCTACCGGGGGAGAGGAGGGACAAACAGAACGTTACACACCAGGATGTGCAGGGGTCTACCGGGGGAGAGGAGGGACAAACAGAACGTTACACACCAGGATGTGCAGGGGTCTACCGGGGGAGAGGAGGGACAAACAGAACGTTACACACCAGGATGTGCAGGGGTCTACCGGGGGAGAGGAGGGACAAACAGAACGTTACACACCAGGATGTGCAGGGGTCTACCAGGGGAGAGGAGGGACAAACAGAACGTTACACGTTTAAAGCCCCAATCTGCGATTTATGTTTTAACCAGATCACTGTGGTGTATATGTTCACATACATTCTTGGGGGAGTTTTGTAGATGGAAAATACGCTTTTTAACCCACATGTAAATATATTTGTTTGACTCCAGTGTTTCCACTGGAGAGAGAGAGAGAGAGAGAGAGAGAGAGAGAGAGAGGGGAGGCGGAGTATATCCTTCCAGAGTGCTCTCCCTGCGGTAGGCCTCAGCCTGCAGAGACAGAGGCAGTAGGAATAGGAATACTGATATGATACAACTCCCCGTGGTCTGACAGGTACTAGAGATACTCACGCAGCTTGGCTGGAGGCCAAGAGAAACACCACATTGAATAGTCATCGTTAAAAGCACTTCTCAATACAGGCAAAGGGGAAGGGGGAGGGGGCTTTCACTAGAGTGGCCCCTGAACTCATGAGAGAAATAACAGAGAAGCTCCCAACTATGAAATAGCCTATACATAAAATAATATACTTTTTTAATAGTGACTTTAAAGATCCCCTCGATACATATACCCCATTGAGAATGCAAGGATCTACAGTACGAACACCCTGCCCCCCGGACGTCTTAGATTAGATTAGATTAAAATGTATTGTCATCATACAGCACAAGTACAGTACAACGAAAATAAGTTTGGCATCCAACCAGAGTGCAAATGTAACAATAAAGTGCAATAGTACTATACAATGTACAGGTGATTAAACTGGGTATAAATGATGTAATTCTGCTAAAAATTTGTTTCACCTAAACACAACCCTTCTTAGCTACACAATCAGGCGGCACGGTGGAGTAGTGGTTAACACTGTCGCCTCACAGCAAGAAGGTCCTGGGTTCGATTCCCATTCGATAGAGGACCAGGTAGCCCGGTGGGTATCTCCCGGGCCTTTCTGTGTGGAGTTTGCATGTTCTCCCCATGCTCGCAAGGGTTTCTCCTCCAGAAAAAGAGATAAACCCAATGGAAAAACATGCAGAACAGATCACTCAGGGAATGACGACAGGATGGGTCAAGCGCAGAGAATACATTTAATTGGCGACCCCCCAAAAAAAGGCCTGTGTCTGTTCATACAGTATGTGTCGCCAATCTCGCATCTGTGTGTTCACTGTAGGGCTGTCCCCGACTAAGGATTTGGATAGTCAACTTTGATAGTTTGATGCAAAAAAAATATATAAAAAAAAAATAAGTATACATTTATTTTTTGGCTGTGGGGGTGCTTAAAAATGTCTGAAGGAGTCGACTGAAGGCTCCTTGTCCTCTGCTAAAACATGCAATTTGTCCACTGATGGATACATCTTGATATTTGTGTACTCCAGAGTTTTCATTAGATGGGTGAAATCCTCTTTCAGTGCCTTCAGTGTTTTCTTAGGCAGTTAGCCTCGCTGGTATGCGCGCCATTAGCATTAGCCACACTTCTAGGAGTCTTTGCTTTTGGAAAGAATTAATTATTTATTTTTTTATTTATAATAATATATATTTTTTTGCATTCGACTAAGAGGTTGGCAGTCGACTACGGCTCCTTTCGATCGATTAGTCGACTATTCGACTGGACTTGAAGAAGTCTTTATTCGTAGCACACACACACGTACACAACATTATACGTTGCAATGTGTGCTACGAATAAAGACTTCTTCAAGTCCAGTTTTTTCGCTGAAAAGAAAAATGCATAGATCACTAGATGTATCAATTCATAATACGAGTTTCACATTAGCATTTCACGCTAGCAGTTAGCATTTCCTGGATGACAGCATGGACAATAGAGACCATGATAGGTTTGGAGGATTAGTTGTGTCACACAGGAGGCTCAGACTTTGAGGAAGTACAGAGAAGCTGACCACATACCACTTTAACATAACCTGTAGAGGTCAATGAATCAAGGGTTGAATGCTCCCAAGCACTAGAATACACAAACGTCATGTATAATGTGCACTTTTACTTTAGATACTTAAGTACATTCAATAGCAAATACTTCTCTACTTTTACTTAAGTAGAATTTGAATGGAGGACCAGAGTACTCATTAATCTGGGTATTTCTACTTTTACTTAAGTAAAGAAACTGTGTACTTCGTCCACCACTGGAAGATCCCTGTCTCACGTCAACATATTATGTAGTGTGCTGTGGACGTCCTCGTCTCTCGCGTGTGTCAACATCTTATGTAGCTGTGGACGTCCTCGTCTCTCGCGTGGCAACATCTTATGTAGCTGTGAATGTCCTCGTCTCTCTCATGTGTCAACATCTTATGTAGCTGTGAATGTCCTCGTCTCTCTCATGTGTCAACATCTTATGTAGCTGTGAATGTCCTCGTCTCTCTCATGTGTCAACATCTTATGTAGCTGTGAATGTCCTTGTCTCTCTCATGTGTCAACATCTTATGTAGTTCTGAATGTCCTTGTATCTCGCGCGTGTCAACATCTTATGTAGCTGTGAATGTCCTTGTCTCTCTCATGTGTCAACATCTTATGTAGTTGTGAATGTCCTCGTATCTCTCATGTGTCAACATCTTATGTAGCTCTGAATGTCCTCGTCTCCCTCATGTGTCAACATCTTATGTAGCTGTGAATGTCCTTGTCTCTCTCATGTGTCAACATCTTATGTAGTTCTGAATGTCCTTGTATCTCGCGCGTGTCAACATCTTATGTAGCTGTGAATGTCCTTGTCTCTCTCATGTGTCAACATCTTATGTAGCTGTGAATGTCCTTGTCTCTCTCATGTGTCAATATCTTATGTAGCTCTGAATGTCCTCGTCTCTCTCATGTGTCAACATCTTATGTAGCTCTGAATGTCCTCGTCTCTCTCATGTGTCAACATCTTATGTAGCTGTGAATGTCCTCATCTCTCTCATGTGTCAACATCTTATGTAGCTCTGAATGTCCTCATCTCTCGCGCGTGTCAACATCTTATGTAGCTCTGAATGTCCTCGTCTCTCTCATGTGTCAACATCTTATGTAGCTGTGAATGTCCTCGTCTCTCTCATGTGTCAACATCTTATGTAGCTCTGAATGTCCTCGTCTCTCTCATGTGTCAACATCTTATGTAGCTCTGAATGTCCTCGTCTCTCTCATGTGTCAACATCTTATGTAGCTGTGAATGTCCTCGTCTCTCTCATGTGTCAACATCTTATGTAGCTCTGAATGTCCTCGTCTCTCGCATGTGTCAACATCTTATGTAGCTGTGAATGTCCTCGTCTCTCTCATGTGTCAACATCTTATGTAGCTGTGAATGTCCTCGTCTCTCTCATGTGTCAACATTTTATGTAGCTGTGAATGTCCTCGTCTCTCACGCGTGTCAACATCTTATGTAGCTGTGAATGTCCTCGTCTCTCTCATGTGTCAACATCTTATGTAGCTGTGAATGTCCTCGTCTCTCGCGCGTGTCCGCGAGTAGAGATTGCTGGATTGGCCGGGGCAGTGAGGGATCCTTGTCGGTGACAGCGTCGCTCCAGCGAGCTCGAAACCACGGTAACACAGCCGAACAGTCCAAACACACCCCACCAATTTTTAATTCCTTCCATTAGAATTAATTATGAGGCCGAAGGCAATTTGTGTACCCTGTGTTTAAGACTGCCTACTGGATTAATTAAAAACTGGATGCTGGAAAATTAATGTGTGAATTGTTATGCCTTGCTATAATGAGCCATCCCATGCTATTACATGAGGAGTGTACTGTAGGTTCACCTTCAGGCCTGCTTCCACACAGGCTTCATTAAAGAGCACTAAGCAAGTCACCAGTCAACTTACTTACTACAGAACGCACACCTCAGCAGATTCAGCGCTGGAACAAACTGTACCGGTCACATGTTCGGATGTACCCCCAAATATAAAGATAGGTTAGTCAAGGTCTACATAGGATGCTTTGTATTAAAGGAGATATAAATATACAGTATTAGGTTGAAATGTATTGTCAGTATACAGCACAAGTACAGTACAAGAAAAGATGTTTGGCATCTAGTATGTTTGTTTGGCATCCATGTAACAGTAAAGTGCAATAGTAATATACAATGCAAAGTAGGGGTGGACGGTATAAACGGTATACGGTATAAACGGTATGAATTTGCTCTACGGTATGGATTTTGACTATACCGTGTAACCGGTAGCGCAGCTCTAAAATAGCAATGACGTCATGTAACCACAGCGCGACTATTTCACTCGCATTTGCCCCTAAAAATAGATAGAATTAGTCATAGATAATAGATATGTGCGAACTGGAAAAAGTTATTTAGGAGGCTTCGCGCAGTGGGCGTGCCAGCCCCTACCGCACGCATGTAAACACGGGTCTAGTAGTCTAGTGGGACGGGACATGGGAGGACGGCGGCGTCTCCCTGAGCTAACGTTAGCTTAGCTACCGTTACAAAATGACCCAGTCAACTATTCACTTTTAGTTTAATACATGATGAGGCATTGTCTAACCGAACGGTATCTAGTCGGCCAGCTACCGATAGCTCCTGACATCAACAAACGCTCCACAAAGTCTAGTAGAGACGTGTATGCTACCTGTTAGCTCACGTTAGCGCAAGTTAGTTCACCGTTCAAAACGAAATGTCCCATTGAACTAAATAATTCACTGAGGCGTTGTATTAACGTTATATATCCGGCTAGCAGTAGCTACAGATAGCTCCTGATATCAATGTCTTATAACACTGATTCGATGCGTATTCGAGCTGAGGGCTTGCTGAGCACAGTTAAGTAACGTTATACAAATAGGGTCCAGGTGCAGCGCCGGTAAATCCTGGCCCTAGCTCTGCTCGAGGCTACTCGAGTATAGGTCCAGGTGCAGCTCCGGAGAATCCTGGCCGTAGCTGGAGGCTACTAGAGTACACACAGACAGTGGAGCTTGTTGCGTGGTGGCGATGTCTCGCAGATAATACAAGTACAAGTCTAATTATATAATATATATATTTTATAAAACAAAATAAAAAATTATATAAAATAAAAAAATGTTTTATCAAAAACGATGATACCGTGATATATACCGTTACCGTCTATGCTTCAAATTATACCGTGATATACATTTTAGACCATACCGTCCACCCCTAATGCAAAGGTGATTAAACTGGATATAAAATATATGAATGAGTACTACTGGGATGCATGTACAGAGTTGTAATACCAATATGTACAGTGATACAGGTAAACAGGTGACACAGGTCTAAAGACAGTATGGTCGTACTCATACTGGTCAGCAGCATATTAACTAGTTAGAGTAGGTAAGGGATACAGTATGTACATATATAGATGTAGTATCTACAGATATGTTAAATGATTATGTGCAGGTATGTACAGACAGATGGATAGTATATGGTAAGAATAAATATATATACTATATATACAGCATTATTCAAAGATAATTATACAGTATATATTCAAAGATATATATTGTTTTACTTGCAACTTCACTTAAAAGGTGCACTATGTAGACATTCTAAACTGAAGAAAATATTTTGTATATTTTCACAACTGAATAAAACAAACTGGAACACTGTTTAATTAAAGCAAGAAAGCAACCTATACTGTTCATTGCTGTTTACATATCCTCTAGGTTTACGTGTTGGTTCACAATCTCTTAAAATGAAGTTTTGAGTTTATTTCAAAACTGTGGTGAACCCATAGTAGACAAAGCAAGAACAGGACTTTGATGATGTGATGTTTATTCCTGGTGTAAAACTGCTCTAGTGTTGGAGTGGCTGGTGTTGTTATTTTACTAACAGACCAGAGTGACTGGTGTTTTAATCTGACTAACAGACCTGAGCGACTGGTGTTTTAATCTGACTAACAGACCAGAGTGACTGGTGTTTTAATCTGACTAACAGACCAGAGTGACTGGTGTTTTAATCTGACTAACAGACCAGAGTGACTGGTGTTTTAATCTGACTAACAGACCAGAGTGGCTGGTGTTTTAATCTGATTAACAGACCTGGTGGGTTAGGGTTAGGGCTGGTGTTTTTAGCCCAGTGTTTCTCTGTGTCTAATAGAGCATGCAGTACAGTACAGTCGCACTCTGAAGCCAAACGCCCTGGCTGTTGGCTGGGAACTGATCCTTGACTTTGAGAGGAGGAACTCTATGCCAGACTTTTAAACCCTTAAAGGCCCACTTGCAGGTTGCATTTTTGTTCAATAAACAATGTGGACTAGGCCAACGGTGACTTTCATGAAGAGGGGGGAAAAAATCGAAATTGACCCAGTTTTAGCGTTTTTATCAAACATTTTGTCCGCCCAACCACAACCACGTGCATATTTTAATCCATGTTTCATAGCGTGCATGTGTCATCTTAATGATGACATCACACCAGGTATCAGGGCAGCGAGGGGCGCTGAGAATCACACGCAAGTAGTGGTAGGAAGCAAAGAGCCTTCTTGTTACTACTAGCCGAGGAATCTGTGGCTAGTATCTGTTTCACCTAACACTATTGCTCCGTGATCATAGCCATTTATCTCTAAAGCGAACCACTATTTGTAAAAGCCACAACCACGTTACCATTATTTGTATTTATAATTTAAATCATTGTGTCGTTGTACATATTGTGTATATAACGTTAGTTGCTAGCTTGCTAGCCGGCATTCTCGAAACTCCTAACTCCTGTATACGTTTGTCCTCACAAACAAAATATTCTGCCAGGGAACTTATGGACACGACAGTAGTAGTAGTTATAAGGTGTTTGAGCTTGTAACGTTAACGTTAGTTAACTATCGTGGTAGCCCGTAGCCCATGTTGATACGATAGTAGCCCCTTTCGTGACTGATGCACTCTGTGCATCACAGTCATGAAAGGGGCTACTATCGTATCAACATGCCGTGACGTGTAGCTTGCTAGCCGGCATGATGCGTGCAGTGCCCCACAGGTCTGTGAAGAGGACCTGCACATTTTACTCGTTCCCGAAACTCCTCTACATGCCCTGATTTAAAATTCACGACAGTAGACATAATGCTAACGTTAACGTTAACGTTAGCTAGCTAGCTTGGTACTATGACCCGTGACGGGGACAAGGCGACAGCCAATAGCGCTGCTGTACTAAACAACAGGCTGCCTAGTGGTAAATGTAGTTCTTTTTTTACAACATTAAAAACCTTATAACTACCTTTGTTTCAACCAAAAATGCAGTAGTAGCTGGTCCATCAAAGTCTCTCTGACGATTAAACCCATTTTCGTCCTGTAAGGCATCCATTTGGATCAAGGAAATGGCTTTCTGCACTCGTCAAACTCCATTGTACTGTATGCGAAGTAGGGAAAAGTTACCTGCAGTGACGTCACGACACTGATAAGCTTTTTCATTGGCTCCATACATGTTATTCGTGCGTGGACATTTTTAACCCTTTCTGAGTGGAATTTCCGGCGTCAAATGGAAAAAAATAAATAATGAAAATAGATACCAATGATGTAAACTACACATAATTGAAGACTAGGGTTTAACCTGCAAGTGGCACTTTAACCTGTTTAAAACAAGGGTGGGCAACCTTTTTGGGCATTCAACATACTTTGCCCTTTTGCAGAGGAGATCTACCACTGCCAGCCAAGCAGACGTTTAAGACTTACCACAGGTGAATCAGAGTCATGCAAATAACAAGTCAATAATGTAATATTGATAATAAAGTATAGATTCTAACCATCTGGAGATGGAATCATGCACACTGATGGTATGAAACAATACAAAAACTATTTGTTTTTCTTTTCTTTCTTTTTTTAAATAGTTTTCTTGAATTTTTTTAAAATAGAATAAAAAGTGGCTGTGGTCCTGTATCTGTCAGGTGGTAACAGGGAGAACAGTCTGTGTGCTGGGTGGCTGTGGTCCTGTATTTGTCAGGTGGTAACAGGGAGAACAGTCTGTGTGCTGGGTGGCTGTGGTCCCATACATGAAATGACCGTCATAGCGGGGTGCTCCCCCCCACCCCCACCGCAGCAACGGTAAACAGCCATACATGGTCCACACAGATAGCTGTGATCGGGGTAGAAATAAATGTCAGATCAACGATCAAATTCATATATGATGTTCTTACCTTGTATTTGATGTAATGCAAAAGAGATAATCCAAATATCTTATCGCAATTCCAAATAATGCTCGTGGAGGTCCGCACCACACTACCGACCGTTTCACAATGACGGGCGGTCGGGCGGAGTTACTGATGCCATCGTTGTATAGAAGTGGCTCGCCTGAATATTTAAACCCCACCCGCCCGGCTCAGATCGCCTCCTAAAAGACACAAGCCTATTTTCAATGAGATGCAATAACTCCGCCTGGCAGTAGAGGGCAGTGTTGACCGTCTGCCAGCTCAGACAGGGTCTGAAGACTATACCAGAGGCTGCAGCTATGAATTATGAATAGATATAGCGAATAAACTATATAACGATCCCAAAAACTACTAAACTCGTTATTGGCGTTATTCGATTGGCGGCCAATAACGAGTAAACTCATTTTTGGCGGGAATGTGTTAACACTGAGTGCCAGCAGGGGGCGCACGGTTTATCGCTTTAATGCCAGCCGCTTGAGACTGATTTTCCGATATATCATGATTTTCGTGGAGATATTTCTATATTCTATATTATGGCTATGTGTCTAATACGCCCGTCGCTTATCAATGACTTGCTTGCAGTCAACATGTACAAATTGGATTGTTTTTTCATCTGTACATTTCCGTTTTATACCGTTTTGAAAAACTGACGTTTTTGGAAATTTCCAGAAAATAATAAAGATTATGTGATAATCGCCCTTTAGTGGAATACACAAATCACGTTGTAATTTTTTGGCCTATTTATGAATCGTTTTCAAATAAACGCTAGATTATCGATAGTATATGTGTACTTATGCACGCCTGGTCAGCACACACACATACATACACATATAGGGGAAACTCTGATTCGGCTCAAATAAGGGACTAAACACGTTTCGCAATTATGCCACATCAATGTGGAACGCCCTACCCAAAGCTGTAAAGGAATGTGGATCACTACCCACTTTCAAAACCTCTCTCAAGAGACACCTACGGGAGACTGCAATGCAACACTGGCCCCTGTAAATATCCTAACCCAACCCCCTCCAATGTACAGTCATTTACCTAGTATGGTCTTGTCAATAGTCCAATGTACAATTTTGTTTGTTTGTACAGAGTCCCCCCCCCCCCCCCCCTCAATGTACAGTTTTGCTTGTTTATACAATGTGCCCCCCCCCCCCCCCCCCCCCCACCCACCTCCAATGTAAATTACCCAGTATGGTTGTCAATATCCCAGTGTACCCAACCCCCCCCACCCAACCTCCTCCAATGTACAGTTTCTACGTCAAATGTATATACTCCCTTTTCTTGACTCCTTCTGTATCACAAACAGTACTGTATTTGCAAATCTGGTATGTCATAAATGTATAGATGTAGCAGTACTGACTATCTGTATGTCATGTATGTCATATATGTCCTGATGAATTGAAAATGGGGGACCCTGGTGTAAACAAGACGAAAGTCTTTCTCTGGTCTGCATCCCCTTAACAATTGTGTGTATTGAGCTGTACTGTATTGTACCCATTCTGCAATCTGTTAATAAAGTTTTCAATCAATCAATCAAACCCCAAGACTGGTAAAATAGATTCCTTACCTCACATCAGATGTTCTCCATAAAGATTATTCCAATTCCAGATCGCCATTCCAAATATCGATCGCGTTTATTGATCCAACGCTGGGTACCCGAAACACATAATCCACGCTGTTCTGAGGGTCGGCGATGACTGCAATAGGCTCGGGTTACATGCCTGAGAAGTAAAATGTGGATTCCGGATTTTTCTTTTCTCATCCATTTTCATTGAGTCCAATCCAATGTGTGCATTACCATCCGGGAGACGATAGGCGGCAGTATTTTCCCTGTCCGAGCTCAGAGACAGTCCCAATGGTAACGTGAGGCTAGATTGATGAAAAATGAATGGAAATCGCTAATAAAAGAAATGATGATTAAATAACGAGATTTCTCGTCCTTGGCACTCAACGCATGGCATGAACTAACGAGATTTCTCGTGGCTGGCACTCAAAGTGTTAAGAAAGGAGAGCTATCGCCTGTGTGTGCTTCAACACCTCTCTAAGTACCTGTGATTAATGAATTAATAACACGCACAGACAGACCACACCCATGCAGAGCAACACCCATGCAGAGCAACCCCCATAGCCCCACGCTGTAGTCTTTTTGGGACACATACTATCGGACAAATAACAATAATTAACTCATTTACAAGTTGTATTAACACATTGTGTGCCGGCAGGGGGTGCGCTATTTATCGCTTGAGTGCCAGCGCTTTAGTCAATGAGAGGACGGGGATATTTGCGAACGCATAAACTATATCTTAAATAATGGCTATGTGTCTAACACAACCGTCGCTTATCAATGACTTGCTTGCAGTCAACATGTACGAAACGGATAGTTTTTTCATCAGTACATTTCCGTTTTGAATACGAGTATAGTTTTGAAGATTTCTAGTGATTCCAGAAAAATCCGCGAAAATAGCCATTTACTGGAATACACAAAACACGTTGTAATTTTTCGGCCTATTTATGAATCGTTTTCAAATAAACGCTAGATTATCGATAGTATATGTGTACTTATGCACGCTAGAGAAGCGGGCTGAAAAATCAATTATCTATGCCCTGCCTGGCGCTAACGCCACACACACACATATGAGACACGTTTGTGAAATATGTGAAAAAACATCTGATTACCCCAAGACTGGTAAAAATAAAGTCCTTACCTCACATCAGATGTTCTGCAAAAAGATTTATCCAATTCCTGATTGCCATTCCAAATATCGATCGCGTTTATTGATCCAACGTTAGACCTCGAAACAGATAATCCACGCTGCTTTCGTTTGCCTCAATGAATGCAATAGTCTTAGGTTATATGGCTCAGAAGTCAAATGTGGAATCCGGATTTTTTTTTTTTTCATGCATTTTCATTGACTCCAATCCAATGGGTGCAATACCATCCGGGAGACGATAGGGGGCGGTATTTGCCCTTTTCGAGATCAGAGCCAGTCCGAATGATAACGTGAGGCTGGATGGATGAAAAATGAATGGATATCGCTAATAAAAGAAATAACGAGAAAATAACAAGAAAACTCGTTGTTGGCACTCAACGCATGGCGGCCAACAACGAGATTTCTCGCCGTTGGCACCCAATGTGTTAAGTTTAGCAAATAAGGGAACATATATAGAATATGTCAAAGCAGTCAAAAAAGCTATATTTCGATTTGTACCTATTTCTGAAATGCCAGACATTTTCGCGATTTCTGAGCTATATTATCTGCCGTCACAAGTCGGGTTTGACCACGCCGAGGCACATAATAATATTTCAAATTGCATTGGCCCGGATGGGAGAATTCAGTACTGTATCTACAGAACCTTCTGTTTAATCATCTTCCCTTTATTCATTTCCTTAGATTTTTTGTACACATGAAGCTACTGAATGAGACCAGTGGCAGTTTTTAATGGTTGGTCATTATTAGCATGTGTTATTCACTGTCAAAGATGCAAAGAAAAATCATAATTCATATTCTCCTTTGTTTCATCACAATTTAAGCAAGCCTAGTAATAGACACAATATTTCTAACACTGGGAATACATTCACTGAGGTCCATAGATGTCCCTAGATACCAAGAATATGCAAATGAACCTTGTAGAAGTGGAGCAATATTCCATTTACTTAGGTATGTATTTTAGGCAGATTTTCAGAAAATAGGCTCCGGGTGGAAGATGTTAAAAGGGTACTTTTAAATGCTGTTTTTATAGAAACAAAATGTAATCCTTAATGTATGGCATAAAACCAATTTCCCACAATTAGTTAGACTTTAAATAAAATAAATATTATTTCTTGATTCAGATTTTTTTTATAATAGATGAACAAAACTTTCAATGCAAATGTTTGATTTGAATTTCAAGGACTTTTTAAGCACCTTGTTAAAAAATGTGCTGTTTTCAAGGAATTCAAGGCCTTGGTTTTTTCTTGTAAAAAAACCCTGCACATTATACTGTGTAGTGTATACTGCACTTCACTGCTCCTTTGCACCTCAGGTGGGACGCCAACTTCATTCCGTTGTACTTTCTACTTGTACTTGTGCAATGACACTAAACTGAATCTAATATAATGTGCACACTGTGTTGTTTCACAGACACCCCCCACGAGAGACATGGAAACCCTGTGACACACGTTGCAGTTCACCTTCTAGGCCTGCTAATTATCTGTCATACTGCCAAGCCACATCTACTCCGTCCTCACAGCTCAAAGGAAGAGACCCTTTTAAATGTCCCTGCGCGTAATCGCCAACAGCCAACAAGAGGCGCAACAGCCAACAAGAGGCGCAACATCCAACGAGAGGTACAGCAGCCAAAAAGAGAGGTACAGCAGCCAAAAAGAGAGGTACAGCAGCCAAAAAGAGAGGTACAGCAGCCAGGCACAGGGGGAGAAAGAGATGCCTCCTATTTCTTTGCAACCCTTTGTTCTCTAGTAACGATTTATGATTAAATCCGTTATGATTCCTACAACTGTTATTCTCACTTTTATCACTGAAGTGATGAGAACGAACATTCAACAAAACGTTCCGTGTTGACTCATAAAGGAAGCAACGTTTTGCATGTTACATGAGCAGGTGGCGACCCTCCTTCTCCTCCAAGACCCCTCACCCTGTAGGCTTTATGAATGGAACACACCACCAACATCCCTCGCCTCCTTCATGTTACCCACAGCGCCTGTTTGTCACCATCGTGTGCTTGGCAAGAACGTGGCTAACGGAACAGGAGGCTGTGGTAACTGTCTCTCCTTTCATCAAGACTTCAGTTCACCTTTCGTTTTAGCGGGTCACTAAAGTCTCATCAAATGATTTGTGAGCGAGGAGGCACCGTTCCAAATTCCCTTTCTTCACGCTATCGCTGCACAGTAGATGATAGGGATAGTTAGTTAGTTTCACTTTATTGTATTTGTCTTTGGTCTCACCATTGCACAAACAAATAAAACAACAACAATGACAATGACAGCAGACATTATACATATACATACATCTGTAATGGGAAAGTGCAGAGAATGTAGGAATACGATATATACATCAACAAGGACCGGGTCTAACGAGTATAAGAATAATGTAATTCCTTAATGGCATTAGGAATGAAGGAGTTTTTGTGTTCCGGCCTGCCCTAGGTAGTCTGTAGCGACTACCAGAGGGCCACAGCTAGAACTCCCCATAGAGTGGATGAAGGGGGGGGCACCCACTATCTTCCTAGCTTTCTTCCTAAGTACTTCATGTAACAATATACAGTCAGCTCACGGTTCAATACGTACCTCGGTTTTAGGGTCACAGTTTCGGTTCCATTTTGTGCATGAGGAGAGGAAAATGCTACTATTTATTGATTCCAAAATTATGTCTTTATTTTACGGGGTGTTTGTGTTTTCCTTCGGTCATGACATGCTTTATCAGGGGGTGTGTCTTGGATGGGGATGTGGTGGGGTGTTTGGAGGACTGGCTGTTCCGGGGGGGTTCACATGCCTTTGAGCAACACTGTACTTATTGTACTTATGTTATGCCTATTGTTATGTCTGCACATTATACGTTGCACTACTATTATTGTCTTTTATACCTATTCTTATGACTGCACGTTATGCATTGTTTTAATTCTGTCAACTGTATGCTAATTATATGCCTATGTTCATTTTATGCTATTTGCTGTGGGGCACTTTGGGCTGCAGTCCATGTGTGAAAGGTGCTATATAGATAGTTATTATTATTATAAAAAATGTATGCATTTAAATGTCTGTAAGTCTCTACACAACATTGAAAATGAGGGTAACCTCAATTGTCCTTTTCGAGAATAAATAAATGTTTGAATGAATGAATGAAATGCATGATGAGACTGATCCTGACAGAATCCTCTTCCCATTCTGTGTGGAAAACCTCTGCCTCTGTGTGTCTCTTCACATGCTCATCCTCAAATCTGCTGTTTTTGCAGTCTGTAGGTACAGTACATGTATACACCTGGCTGATACCTGCTGGTCCCAGGGCTGTTCGTAATGTTCGCATGCCAGAAAGCATCTGAAACAGGGGACACAGCAGTGGCGGCTGGTGAAAGATTTTCTAGGTGTGGCTGTGCCATATTCACTCAGTTTCAGTAACTACAGTATATAACCAGACCTGCAAACTGAGGTGATATGTTTGTCTGTAGGGGTGTGGGGGCATGAAGAACAGCGTTGTGATTTTAACATGTGAACGAAGCACTCAGAGTGCTTAAAAAAATCTAAATAAAATTATACTATTACAGACACCACAAAAGGCATTTCCTCCCCCACTACCCCCGCCCCCCCCCCCCCCCCCCGCAGGACTTCCAAGGACCAACACCCGACCCTGCTCCGCTGCTAGATAGTGGCTTTAACTTTTTCGGCCGCCGAGAATCACAGCTATGCTGGCCTGTCCAACCCTAATCACACGTGCAGTAGAGATTTCCATATAAATTACATCTAGTAGTGTCAGAGACCAATTAATCAGTGTGAGTTTCTCAGGTTGTTTCCACCTCATGGCTATCAGCTTCTTGGCTGTAGTAACGCCCACCAGAATGATTATTTCTTGTTGTATGGATGCCGGTAGTAATGATATATCATTTAGGAGTAGTGTTGCTGTCGCAACTGGAATTGTTAGGTTACATATGTTTGAAAGTTTAGTTGTTATGGTTTTGCAAAAACGAGCTACTGGTGGGCAATCCCAAAACATGTGCATATAAGTGCCAGTGGTCCCCAGAGCGCACAAAGTGCACCAAGTCAAGTCAAGTCAAGAGTTTTATTTGTCACGGCATACAAGTATACAATGAAATGAGGGTGGTCTTGCCCGCAACGATGTGCAATAACATATAATAGATCCAATAGAACAACATTGTGCAATAACAAGTAGCATAGTAGGGCATATCGGTGTACATAAGTTATTTACAGAGCATGGAGGACATGCTAGGTCCTTTGGTAGTGCAATACACTGTTAGCTACGGATGAGCACTGGGTCTTTCTGTACATGCTAATTTATACAATCTCCGGTTATACTATACTATTTTTAAAGTGACCTTTCCTTAGTGGCCATAAGTGTGGGCGTGTGCAGCTCATGTTAAAGTGGCTGCAAGTGTGTGAGCGTGTACAGTGTGTGTGTCGTGTGTGTGCTCATGTGTGCTTGTGTGTGGAGAGTTCAGTGTTCAAGGATCTGATGGCCTGGTAGCTGGTGTTCGCAGGCGTCTGCCTGACCTCAGCAGCATGAACAGGCTGTTGTTGGGGTGGTGTGGGTCTTTCATTATTCTGCAGGCTCTGGATTTGCACCTCTTGTTGTATAGAACCTGCAGAGGTGGTAGTGCAATACCCGTGGTACGCTCGGCTGAGCGCACCACTCTCTGTAGGGCCTTCTTGTCCTGTGCTGTGCTGTTTCCATACCAGGCAGTGATGTTTCCAGTCAAGATGCTCTCTACAGCTCCGGAGTAGAAGGACTGGAGTATCTTCCCAGATACTCTGAACTTCCTTAACTGTCTCAGGTGGTAGAGGCGTTGCTTCGCCTTTTTTACAACTGAGTCTATGTGTGTTGTCCATGTCTGATCCTCTGCGATGTGGACCCCCAGGTACTTAAAGCTGCTCACCCTGTCCACGGTAGCCCCGTTTATCCTCAGTGGTGTATGTGTCTCCTGCTGTCCTCTCCTATAATCCACGATCAGCTCCTTGGTTTTACCAATGTTCAGGAGCAGGCTGTTGTCCTTTCACTCAGAAAATCCAGTATCCAGGCACTCAGAGCGGAGCTCAGACCCAGCTCGATCAGCTTGTCCACCAGTCTGGTGGGGACTATGGTGTTGAACGCTGAGCTGTAGTCAATGAACAACAGTCTCACATAGCCCCCCTTCTGACGGTCCAGGTGAGAGAGGGTGCTGTGCAGTACTTGGGAGACCGCATAGTCAGTGGACCTGTTTGGCCTGTATGCAAATTGCACCAAGAGTCAGCCATAGCATACAGCTTCCTAGGTGTGAGATACGTCCTATGAATATAATTAAAATGTATTTGCTGGTGATTAGGGTTGCGGGAGAGTAATGTAACATTAGTCCAAATATCATCCCAGTCAAACTCAGAGTCTAATTATGGGATGTCCCCTCGCCAGACTGTATCCAATGATACGTTTTTTTGTGTGGATTTGATTAAGAGTGTATACAAATCTGAGACAAACCCTCCTGTCCCTGATAAGCTTAATAAAAGGGTGTGGGTGTAGTGCTTGAGCCCACAGTACCCCATGCGCCTTGAGTGCCGACCTTACCTTACCTACTTCCTCTCTTCCTCTTACCTACTTCCTCTCTTCCCAGGAGCAGTCGCATTTTTTATCTCCTCTCCCTCCTCCAGAGAAAACACCTCAAGGCCTCTCTCTTATCCGCTTGGAGACGTCCGTACCAGCCCTTACAGCTCGTTTTTCACCGGAGCCTAGATCTGCACTCGCTGGAGAACGCTCAGACGTTTTGGCCTTTTTCTTCTTTCTTTTTACAGCAGAATCCTCAACTCAACTCGACTTTTGACCGTAATATGGATCTAATAAGCTGGGCTTTTACAGCGATTGATCGCATATTCTCTACAAGGAAGCAGAATGCGGATGACCCATTATGCCCTCTTGGGAGCTATCAGGCGGGATACACCATAAATTCTTACGGGACCTGGCTCGCAATATGCTTTTTCCCACTGGAGATAAACGACGTTGAGGACGTATATCTTCTAATTGTCATGCTGCTCGGCCTGGGCACCGTCAGCTGCTGGATCTGGTACTGTCTGAAGCTAATTCGGAAGAAGTTGATTTCCCTGGCCAGGGATCTGGCCGGGATCAAGGAAAACCTTATGGAACTGTTTAAGAAGATCGCTGATCTAAGTACCCTGCGCGGTGATGAACAATTGAGCTCCAAGACCATGTTGGAAAGAGGCGAACTCTATCATGTAGACGAACAGTCATGCTTGAAGACAATTCTTGAGAGACTTGCTTCTAACCATGCGGAGGAACTTTCGCGGTCACAGGCCATACTGGACATCACGTCGGAAATTAGGGACGTGAAAATAAGAATGCCACCGTACCGTAATAGGGGATACGACGATGGTGACGATGATTAGACAAAATTGACCTGATTTTAACTATATGCGGCATATCTGCCTCGAGCTGCATCTGTTATCACCCCCCCCCCCCTCCCCCTTCCCACACCCTCCTTATCCTTTCTGCTGTGGAACGGACCGAGGCCAGGGTCAACGCGGAGGAGTTGACTCGCCGGCGATGTGTGATTCTGGGAAAGAGGGGACGGTCTGTACTAGCTGGAAGCGATAAGATTGATGAGGCCCCCCCCTACCCCCACCCCCCCACCCACCCCCCCCACCCCATCCGCACCTGCTGTTGTGACTCATCTGGCGCCACAGCCATACGTAGGCTGCCTCTGATGCTCGACGGTGGGCCCCCCCCCCCCCTTGACTGCTCCACAACCAAATTCCTTAACCGCCCCACCCCCCCCCCCCCACTCCGCCCTCCCTCCAGTTCACCAGGCGCGATCCACTGTGTTCACATGGTGGAATGCAGCAGACTATCGCATACAGTGTCTCAGGCCTCCTGTAATGCTGACATGTGTCAACAAATGTACATGTCTGTTGAATTTATGCTGTGCCATTGTTACTGTAAAAATGTAATGATTGTGTTGTTGTTAATATCATTTATGAGACGTTGAGCTGTATGTGTGTGTCATGAATTTCCCCAAGGGGATTAATAAAGGAATATCTTATCTTATCTTATCTTAGTTGTAAGTAGAGAAAGAAGGACACGCCGGGGAGATCATAAAATTAGCTTAGGTCCTGAAACACTCTAAGGCCGTTTTTATCGTATATATCCCCCAGAGTATGAACTCCCCTTCTCTCCCATTGAGGAATACTAACAGGCTTGCACCCAACAAGTAGTTGTTGGTTATGAAAAATTGGAGTCGAGGTGCCATGTGCATTTGACAGCACAAGACCTCTGTATATTACGCCATGTTTGAATCACGTGGGATATGATCAGTCCATATCGTAATTGGCATTTTGATATAGGGGTACTGGAGTATACTACATCTTGTAATTTTTACTGTGAGACCGCTGCTGCCTCTAAGGAGCACCATGATACAGCAATTTCAGGGTCAAACCAGCTTATCAGGGGTCTCAGCAAAAAGGATCAAAAGTACAACTTAAAATCGGGGATTGCCAAGCTCCCATCCTGTTTCCTACATTGAGTGGTAGTTATTTTGACTCTTGGGTGTTTGTTATTCCAAATAAATTTAGATATCATAGTTTGTGTCTTGCACCAGTGGTCTATTAGAGGAGGTAAGGGGAGCATTGAGCTAACAAAATGTATCGTGGGCAGTACGTTCATTTTGACTATGGATGCACAGGCCTGCAACGAGTTAGGACGGCTCGATCATCTATTTAGATCTTGGTTTATTTTATTATATGTGCCTGTGAAGGTATATTTAGTTGTCTGATTTAGTGTGGGGGAAATCTCTATGCTAATTATTTAAAGTGTTCAACTATGGGGATGTCTCTTCGGATCAAATTACAAACTCAGCAGGACCAACGGCTTCTCAGTTACAGTGGGTGACAATTTTGTCACAAGGAAAGATGAAATTACATACCTGGGTTCCATCCTAGAGGCAAATCTTTCCTGTGACAAAATGGCATCCAATGTAATAAAAAAAGTCAACCAACAAACTAGATTCTTGTACCGGATCTCCTCTGGTAAACAAGAATACCCTGAAGACTCTGGCAGGAGCACTCATTCAAGGGTACTACGACTATGCTTGCACCTCATGGTACCAAAGCACCTCAAAGGCGCTAAAAACAAGATTACAAACATCACAAAACAAACTGGTCAGACTACTGCTTGACCTTACTCCTAAAACCCACCTCACCCATGCCCACTTTGACTACCTAGGATGGCTTAGAGTAGACGACAGAGTACAGCAACTTGCAATGGGCCTGGTCTACAAGATACACTACACCACTCAGGTACCCATGTACATGTCGAAATACTTCCCAAAGGTTAGTGAATACCACGCCCACAACACCAGAGGGAGTTCCACAAATCATGTGCAACCCAGATTCGGCACAAACAAGTACTAAACTCGTTTTGCAATTATGCCGCAACAATGTGGAACGCCCTACCCACAGCCGTAAAACAATTTGAATCCCTACCCACATTCAAAACAGGTCTTAAAGAGCCCCTACGGGAGGCTGCAATTCGAAACTGGCCACCGTACATGTCCAAACCCCCCCCCCACCCCCCAAGTTTCAAGTTTCTTTATTAGTTGTTATACAGAAGTACAGAATACTTTTATACAAAATGCTTCTTTCTGTTACGCTCCAGAGACTGTGCTAGACAAAAAGATAAGTATAAAATAAAATAAGTATAGCAAGTAAAAAATAGAAGTCACGTACGTAGACACAAGTGTTCAGTATGTACATATGTACAATGTTCAATGCAGAGTAGAAGTAACTGAGTTACCATACAATATACTATACACTATACTAATATACAATCTACTATATAGTGCAAAGCAGAAATAGGATGAGGTACAATTTAGGTACAATTTACAGTAAGGTGTACTGAGGTATGGGTTGTAGTGCAAATTATTTGCCAATAAATATAAAGTGTGTTTAGGTGTTCTAAAGTGTGTAGAGTGGGTGCTGCAGTGAGTTGTTTGTTTAAAGTGAGTGTGTGCGTGTGGATGTGTGTGCTGTGAGTGCATTTGATGGTTGTTGCATAGTGTTATTGTTCGTTGAGCAACCTGATGGCCTGGGGATAGAAGCTTCTTCTGAGTCTTTCTGTGCTTGCCATGAGACTCCGGTATCGCTTGCCTGACCGCAGCAGTTCAAAGAGGCAGTTGTTTGGGTGGCTGGAGTCTTTGATAATTCTCTTTGCCTTACCCATGCACCGCTTGTTGTAAATGCCCTGGAAAGTGGGAAGCCCCCCTCCAATTGTGCACTCGGCTGAACGGGCCACTCTCTGTAGTCTGCTACGGTCTTGTGCGGTGAAGCCTTAGTTTAGTCCGCATAAAGAGCAATTTTGTGTGGTGTATCATTGATTGTTATGGGGTGATTTCTTCAGTTTGTCTTATAAATTGGGCTAATGGTTCGAGGGAAAGCACGAATAGTCCGGGGCTCAGAGGACAATCCTGTCTAGAAGATATAGAGACCGGGAAGAGTGTGGAGCATATGTTGCCAATCATTATCATTGCTGAGGGTGAGGCATAAAGTACTTGAATCATATGTATACATTTATTTCCAAGCCCCATAGTCTCCAGCACCGTCCAAAGATATGACCATTCTAGTCTATCGAAAGCCTGCATGGCATCCAGAGGCAAAACAGTGGCCGGATATTGTCCTTACTGTTGTCATTATTACATGCAATAATCTGTGGCTAAGCGACCCCGATTAAATCTGGTTTTATCACTATGTACCAGCACCGTCATATACTTCTGTAGACGTCGGGCCAGTACTTTGGCAAACATTTTAAGATCGGCCCTGAGAAGACTCAGGGGCCTATAGCTGCCACAGTAATTGGGGTCCTTGTCCTTTATTAGTAGTAAAGAAATTAAAGCCATATTTACATCTCTCGAGAATCCCCCCTGTTCAATGGCGTGTTCAATCATCTCAAACAACAATGGGCCCAACTGGTCCCAGAATGCTAAGTATAATTCAGGTGGAATCCCATCCCAGCCGGGTGCCTTACGCCTCTGCATCTCAACAATTGTCTCTCTGAGTTCTATAAGAGTGATTGGTTTCCCCAATTCCCCGGCCTCCTCCTCGGATAACTTTGGTATTTTAAGCCCGCTAGTAAACACATCAAATTTAGAATGATCAAAGTTGACCTCTGAGCTATACAGTTGTGAATAAAATTATCCAAAAGTGTCATTGATCTTTTTTTAATCCGTTGTAACTAGGGATGCTCGATATTGGCTTTTTTACCGATACCGATATTCCGATATTGTCCAACTCTTAATTTCGATACCGATACCGATATCAACCGATACCGATATATGCAGGGTTTCCCCCCAAAAAAACTGAATAATTTCAGGTAACTAATAATTTCACTGGATGCATTCAAAAGGCTTTCTAAATGTAAGCATTATCTGTGCAAAATATGATAATTGAAAAAGTTAAAATTAACATTACATATCTCTTGTTGTTGAATTAAACCAACATGCATACTTTTGACAATAAATAAAATAAGAATTGGTTCTTACTTGCTTGCCTGGGTAAATAAAGGTTAAATAAATGTTTAAAAAAAAAAAAAAAAATTATTGTTTTTTTGTTTATTTTCCGATATCACATTTTACTGCCGATATCGGCCGATAATATCGGTCGGCCGATAATATCGGACATCCCTAGTTGTAACTACTCCTTGTTGTGTCCTGAAAAAAAGAAAAGCCCCATATTCATGTGTTAACAGGTTCAGCGCCAGAGGTCGCTATGGGCGTCGGGCCGTTGTGTGCCAGCGCTCTGTTCAATGGGGATAAGTTCCGGTGTTTGCAGTGCTAAACCTATATTAAATATTATAGCTATGGATCTAATAACATCGTCGATTGTCAGTGAGTTTCTTCCGGTCAACATACAAAAAACAGATACTTTTTTCATCCATACATTTTCGTTTTATACCGTGGGGAATATGAGTATAGTTTTAGAGTGTTCCTGTGTAATCCCAGGAAACTCCGGCAAAATCGTGCCATTTCTCGCCTGGATCAAGAATCATTCTGAAATCAATGCTAGATTATTGGTATTATGTTTCCTCATGCATGCACAAAAGGGTGGGGGGGGGGGGGGGTGTTTCTATGCTTCGAGCGCCACCAACGGCATACATTACACAGTACATTACAGACACACGCTGCGATCGCGGGGAAAAAATCATCGGATCAACGCAAGATTGATAACATATAGTACTTACCTTGTCTATGATGTACTGCAAAAAGAATAATCCAATTATCTGATCGCCATTCCAAATACTGATCACGGTCATGTGTTCAGCGTTATCCACCAAAACACATCAACGGAGTGAACTCGAGTGTCCCCAATCCATGTGTTATAAACGTTACTCATGCCCGAGAAGGAAAACCTGGACCGGACTTCTTAGATCAGCATACAGCCCAAGCCAGAGGGTTTCCAATGATGTGCAATACCGGCCGCAAGGCGTTAGGTGGCGGTATTGGCCGTTTGCGATCTCAGAGTCATTCCCAATGATAACATCAGGCTGGATGGATGAATTATGAATGGATATAGCGAATAAAAGAAATAACGATTAAAACCCGGGTTTTCTCGGGTTTGGCGCTCAAGCGATGGCGAACCCTTGAGAGTCCAAGGGCCTGTTTGAACCCGTCGGCGGAGAACAAAGGGATTTAGAATCTCTCAGAAATGCTCAGGAAGTCGCGCTTTTCAGAAATCGGTAAAAATAGAAAAATGACATTTTCTAGTGCTTTGAGATGTAATATATATGTCTCCTTACTTGCTAAACGTAATACAACTTGTAAATATGTTTAATTCTTGCTAAATTGTATAGTTCTAAATTATCCCTCTATTCCCCGAAACTACAACGCGTCACATACATGCACGCGCGCACACACAAACAGCGCATAGGTGTTAATCACTGAGTGATCTAATATGCATATTCTTCAGCGCGAGAGGGGGGGGGGGGGGGGTTGTGTTTCTCACTGTCTGTCGTTGATAATATAATCTGAAGAGGTCCTGCATTATTATTATTATCATTCTCGAGAATACACGGGACCCGACAGAACGTTAATTTATGTATTAAAAGTAGTCTAACATGCTTTTCATCCTCGCCCGTGTATATACCCACGTCGCGCTAAAACAACATAACTACTGTATGGCAGAGACAGAGTGCGTGTGTGTACGAGTTATGAGTTATCTCGCAGTTCATTCAAGCACGCATCACGGTGATGACAGCTCTCTAGAGTAGAAAGGTGCGCTCACAGGGGCGTAGCTGGAGATTCTGGGCCCCATGAAAGAATCAATTTGTGGGCCCCCAATCTATTAAAAAATGTGGGGCCCCCAATCTATAAAACAATTTGGGGCATTTGCTGGGCCCTTGGAATCATCCTAACCCCAGTACAGTACAGTGGGTGACAATATTGTCACAAGGAAAGATGAAATTACATACCTAGGTTTCATGTCTATCTATATCTCCCTCTCTCTCCGTCCATCTCTCCTCTGTATCTCCCTCTTTCTTTCTCTTCCTCTATCTCCCCCTCTCTATCTCCCCCTCTCTCTCTGTCTGTCTGTCTGTCTGTCTGTCTGTCTGTCTGTCTGTCTGTCTGTCTGTCTGTCTGTCTGTCTGTCTGTCTGTCTGTCTGTCTGTCTGTCTGTCTGTCTGTCTGTCTGAGAACCCAGGTTGCTTTCTAACCTATACTAAAGACATGCCTGTGAAGTGTCATCAATCACTATGGCAAGCGCACATCCGTGGACATGTACTTAAATTATGATGCCACTGTGAAGCAGCTTAGATTAGACTCTCTGCCCAGCATCCCTCATAGTCAGGCCATGGTTGATGACATGGTCCACCAAAGTTGCTCTTATATCATAATTATGCCCCCCCCCCCCCCCCATAACTTTTGTTTGGTACATTTTAAAGTTAAATGTACCTATAGGTTTTAGGCATGGTCATATAATATGCTATCTAGCTTGTGTGTCAGTTTTGCATGATGATGCAGAAGCCCTCGAAGGCTTATGGCGGCACACAATGTGATATTTCTCTGGATCCATCCATGTGGTACTGATACAATAGTGCATATTCAGAGAGAGATATAGGGAGAGGGAGAGAGAGCAAGACACACACTCTCTCTCTCTCTCTCTCTCTCTCTCTGTTGTGGGTGTGGGTCTCTCTCTCTCTCTCTCTCTCTCTCTCTCTCTCTCTCTCTCTCTCTCTCTCTCTCTCTCTCTCTCTCTCTCTCTCTCTCTCTCTCTCTCTCTCTCACTATATATATATATATATATATATATATATATATATCTAAATGTCTAAACCTCGGTCTATCTAGTGTGTGTATACACCAGTATCACTGACTACCACGGCAAGCCTATAGAAAATGATTCTATTTAATAATAATAATAATTATTATTATTATAAATGTCTCTCTCTCTGTATCTTTCTTTCTTTCTTTCTTTCTTTCTTTCTTTCTTTCTTTCTTTCTTTCTTTCTTTCTTTCTTTCTTTCTTTCTTTCTTTCTTTCTTTCTCTTTCTATTATATTACTATTATATATCTATCTAAATATCTAAACCTCTGTCTATCTAGTGTGTGTATGCATGGCATCAAATTAAAGTGTGTGTTGCTGTAGGCCTGCCTGTATTGATCAGTCACACTATACCCCCATTCAGCCGTAATTGTATATATGTTAACTGTGTGACGTTGGGTATCGCCTAGATGCTTTATTTAAATGTTTCTCGACATCTGACATAAGGGGGGTTTGGTCGGTTCTGTTTTGTATAACTATTGCATGATGGGGAGATAAGCGATAGCTTTGTTTAAATGATCTATGACTTTTATGCGTGTCACTTACGCCTCGTCATGACTTGGCTTAATACCTCCGTGGGACCGTGTAGCGTTTAAAAAAAATATTATTCTGTGTGTGTGTACATATTTTTATTGGGCCTCAAGGATCCATCAACGTTTCAGATACGTTCTGCTAGCCACACACACGACATATAGTCGTGTCCACGGCCAGCGTCATCATCTGCGGTTCATCTGTTGTTGACCTACTAGTATGATAAAAAGTCAGACGAACTGTTGCACAGCACCTCTTCTGACACGGCGGTCTAATTGCACTATGACAATGCTGCAAGATTCTGTGACCTCTACTCTATGCGAATCATAGGAAACAACAGACTTCACAGCAGAGCAGAGCCCTCCTCCGGCCTGGTGGACGCACTGTACACGCATGCAGTACACATGTAGAAAGTTTCAACTGCCATGACTCTATCCATAGTGACATCATAGTGACATCACAGGAAACAACGGACTTCACAGCGGAGCATTGCCCTCCTCCGGCCTGGTGGACGTATTGCACACGCAGGTATTATTATTATTTAATTTTTTATTGATCTTTTTCCCCCTCCTTTTTCCTCCGATTTTCTCCCATCCCAATGTTAGTCGTTATGCCAATTCCCAATCCCCCACAGTCGGTCTGGGAGAGTGGAGGCTATCACGTGCTTCCTCCGACACACGTCCAGCCAATCAACCGCTTCTTTTCACCTGGCAGCGCGGACTCTCACTGAGAGGGTGTAACGTGTGGAAGGATCACACTACCCCCCTTAGATCATATCCGCGCTGAGCAGGCGCCCCGACCGAACTGTAGGAGTCGCTGTTTACAACGACCCGGACCCACCCGCCAGCTTTCCCACCCTCTAATACAGCCAATTGTATTAGTGTGAACGGCCAGCCAAGCTGGTGACAACGCCGGAGCTGTGAGCTGGATTCGAACAGGCGAATCCAGCGTCTCCGGTGTTGGTGACGAACGCAATCTCCACTACGCCACCTGACCGCCTGCACACGCAGGTATTATAATCCCCTCCCTTCTTTTGCAATAGTTCCAATTCTAGGTTTTTTCTTCTTCTTCTTGTTTAAACTTAGCCATGTTCTTATAAGGTTTAAGTGAATTTACTCTACGTTTTGAGGAATTTTTTCTTTTCTTTTTTGAGAGTGTGGCAAGCAGCCACTGAGAGAATAATCTACTTATGGTAGGTTTGAGGGTTTTAGGCCCTATGGTAATATACATAGGGTTGTTATGGTTGATATGCTCGGTCAGGGGATACCGTATAAGTATTTTGAAGGGGGGGAGGGGGGTGGGAATGGGGGATAGTGTGTTTTTTTGTTTTTCTTTTCAGTCGACTGTTTTATGTTTGTTTTTATGCTCACGCACGGATCTCAACAGGACCTTAACAGATGGATATATATCTATTATGGTGTGCTACTCCAGACGAATTACACTCAGGCATACTGCAACCTGTTTAGACTATGGCTAATGTAATATCTTTATTTGGAATACAGGGGGTCTTAATATTCATCATAAACGCACAAGCGTATTAACATGGATGAAAAGACAACAGGTTGATGTGGCTCTTTTAAGTGAAACGCATCTTTTAATGGCTGACAATACAAAGCTGGCGGATAAAGTCTATCATAACATAAGCTCCTCTTCCTATAGTAGCTAAACGGAAGTTGAATATTAAATTATTAGACATATGGTCTGATGCAGATGGTCGAGTTACTATTGCCAAGATAGATTACTTTAACAGGAAAATTGCTCTGGTAGCGGCTTATGCCCCTAATGTTTATGACGCTAACTTCTATGCTATACTCACTACAGCGATGCTGGATCTCCCTGAGTATTCATTTATAGTGGGTGCGGATTTTAATGCCATCTGGGATCCCTTGATTGATAAATCCAGTCATACCACAACCAATGACCAGAGACAGGCCTCTACGGCCCTACAGGCCTGGTCCAAGGACACAGGGGTAATTGATTTGTGGCGGTCGCTCAATCCAACTGCGCGAGATTTTTCCTTTTTCTCAGCAAGACACAAAACCTTTTCTAGAATAGATTATGTTTTTGCGTCCCCTAGACTATTTGATAGCTTTGACGTTGAATTGGGGCCCATTGCATTGTCAGACCACAAATATTTACTTCTAAAGGGTTCACTCAGTAGAATGACATCCCGGGCCCCAAGATGGCGCTTTAACTCGACACTGCTAAAGAACAAGGAATTCAACCTGCAATTTAAAGAAAAACTCATTGAATTCCTGCAGTTTAATGCTGGATCGGTACAAGAAGCCAGAATTTTATGGAACTCGGTTAAGGGTTTTATCAGGAGTAACACTACTCTCTTTGCCTCTAACCTCCGCAAGGAACGTCTCTCCAAATTGGTAGAACTGGAAGGGCTTCACTCCACGTTGTTCTCCTCTTTACAGCGCAACTACTTTGGTCGACTGGAGTTTCAAATAAAAATTTTGAAAAAGGAGATTAACTCTATCTTAAGACAACAATCTGAATTTCAAATGCACAGAACAAGACAACATTATTACTTTCATGGTTCTAAACCTAGTCACCTACTAGCTATGAAGATACGGGCCAGTGAACAATTTGCAGATATCCCTGCCATCAAGGACCAACAGGGGAAGGTTACCACCGACCCCAAAAAAATCAAAGAGACTTTTCTGTCATTTTATTCCAACCTGTACGAGTCAGAAGTGATCTTCGATCATAATAAGCTGGAGGAATTTCTTGATCAAATTAACTTACCACAACTCTCAGAGGATGACGCTAAACGGTTACACCTATTACACTAGAGGAACTTAGGGAGGCGATTGCTGACTTGCAAAGTGGTAAGGCCCCTAGTTGGGACGGTATTCCGCCCGAACTGTACCTCTCATTCTGGGATCTACTTGGATCCCTATTACTTGATATGATTTTACACTCAATCAAAGAGGGAAACTTTTCCAGGGATGTCAATATGGCACTCATATCTGTCCTACTTAAGAAAGATAAGGACCCCACCGAATGCGGCAGCTAAAGACCCTTAAGCCTCCTTGGAACCGATCTCAAGCTGTACGCTAAGGTGCTAGCCATCCGACTTCAAAAGCATATGACATCTCTAGTTCACCCTAGACAGGCTTCATAAGACGCCGCCTGATCACGGATAATATTAGACGGTTACTGCATGTGATAGATGCCAGCAAGGATGCCGCTACCCCTACGGCTGTCATATCCTTAGACGCGATGAAGGCCTTTGACAGATTGATTGATTGATTGATTGAAAAGTTTATTAACAGATTGCAGAATGGGTACAGTACAGTACAGCTCAATACATACAATTGTTAAGGGGATGCAGACCAGAGAAAGACTTTCGTCTTGTTTACATCAGGGTCCCCCATTTTCAATTCATCATAACATATATGACATACATGACATACAGATAGACAGTACTGCTACATCTATACATTTATGACATATCCGATTTACAAATACAGTACTGTTTGTGATACAAAAGTGTCCAGAAAAGGAGTGTATATACATTTGGCGTAGAAACTGTACATTGGAGGAGGTTGGTTGGGTGGGGTGGGGTTGGGTGGGTTGGGTGAGGGCTGTACATTGGAGGTGGGGGGGGGGGGGGTTGGGTAGGGGACACACACACATTTTACACTGTACATTGGAATATTGACAAAGCCTTACTTGGTCATTTACTGTACAACTAGGTTAGGACATTTGTAGGGGCCAGTTTCGAATTGCAGTCTCACATAGGTGTTTTTTGAGAGTGTTTTTGAAAGTGGGTAGTGATTCACATTCCTTTACAGCTTTAGGCAGGGCGTTCCACATTGATGTGGCATAATTGCGAAACGTGTTTAGTCCCTTGTTTGAGCCGAATCTGGGTTTTACATGATTTGTGGAGCTCCCTCTGGTGTTGTGATCGTGGTATTCACTGACCTTTGGGAAGTATTTTGACATGTACATGGAGTGGTCTTATTTAGGGCAGTACTTAGAAGGATGGGGTTAGGTGAAGGGTTCATCCATATGATCAAAGTGCTATATACAGGTCCATCGGCCATGATTTTAACAGGTAAACTCTGCTCGCCACTCTTCCCTGTATCGTGCTCGTCCAGACAGGGTTGTCCTCTTAGCCCCGGACTCTTTGCTTTATCACTCGAACCTCTAGCTCAGTACATAAGACAATCCCAGATTATATCCCCTGTGTCAATTAACGGCACACATCACCATATCAGCTTATACGCAGATGATGTACTCCTATTTATGCAGAACCCCGCCGTCTCTCTACCTCATCTTCTCCAAGTAATAGATGATTTTGGCAGTCTATCTGGATTTAAGATCAACTGGCCAAAGTCAGCCTTCCTTCCACTCAATGAGACTGCGAAAGCAACCATCCTCCCAGCAAACATACTCATGGTAGAGCACTTTAAATGTCTTGGGATTGAAATATTCCCCACTATTAACCAGACAGTAAAGTATAACTACTCCAGCTTGGGTGACAGGATTACGAATGATTTTAACAGGTGGTCCAAATAAAAAAACTCATTACAGGCCCGTGCCTCAATAATTAAGATGAATGTTTTACCCAGAATTAACTTTATCAGCTCCATGCTACTGTTATCTCCTCCTGTTGGTTACTGGCAAAAACTGCACTCTGCTGCATATAAATTCGTCTGGAACAACAAACGCCCACGCTTAAAGAGATCCACTGCACAGAGGAGTAAACTCGACGGGGTTTAGCATTTCCAGACTTCAAATATTATTTTCAAGCTTACTCTTTGAGACCTCTCATCACTTGGTTTTTGACGCTCAAGCAGCCGTGTCCTGGCGACCATTGGAGGAGAAGATGGTGTCCCCACATAGACTTCAAGATATTGTGTATACCAACATTTCAATTAAGCAAAGCAAATTACGATTTTTGGCCCTCTTATCACACATGTGATCCAGATTTGGTGTGACACCCAGAAAGCACGCACTAACTGCCGTAAATGGCACACGCATTCCCCCCTATTCAATAACAATTTACTCCTTATTGGACAACAACCCATTAGATACCCTAGATGGGAAGGGAAAGGCATCCATACATTGGGGGATATCTTTGATGACTCTGGTCTCCGATCTTTCCAGGATCTATCCAACGGATATGATCTCGCCGGAAACTCCTTTTTATTTTATTTACAAATGAGAGCAGCTCTGAAGGCTCATGGCGTTCCATGGGACGCTCCACTAGAGCGACACCGGTTTCACAAATTATTTTATGACAGGGAGACATCGAGAGGCTTAGTCTCTGACTTTTATCGGCACTTACTTATGTCCTCATATAAGGACCTACCCATAGATACGATTTGGAGAAAGGATATCCCTGAGTTGGATATAGATTTTGATTGGGATGCAGTCTGGGAAAATATTAGGCTATTATCACGCAACCCAGATCACCAACAGATTCATCAACATTTTGTTCATAGGACTTATTTGACCCCCAGGCGGTTGAACCTAATGGGTCTCAGACCTGACTCTCGATGTACCTTGTGTCCAAACGGTGGCATTGGAACATATATGCATATGTACTGGCAGTGCCCTCCTGTTGAGATCTTCTGAGAAAATGTTACCTCTCAGCTATCAGAGATTTTCTCTCTGACCATACCGACCTTGCCTTCTGTGTTATTGTTAAATGATGTTTCTCAATTGCCGACCTCTGTACATGTAAAGAGACTCATTTTGGCCGGCCTTACGGCTGCCAAAAAGTTGATTGCTTCACGCTGGATACAACCAGATAAGTTATGTCCGAAGGTATGGATTCTCACCTTTCTTGATGTTATTTATCTGGAGATTTCCACTGCACGTGTCATAGGTGTTAATGAAGCCAATATCGCAATCTGGTTGGCTGTGGTTGAAAAGCTAAAAGAACGCATATGACTTTGGAATTTGAGTACTGAATAAGGTATTATATGAATGTATCACGTTGGGGTCCTGGGGTGAGAGGGAGGGGGGGGGGGTGGGTGGGGGGGAGAACGAGCGAGTGTTCATGTATGTTGGTGTTTTTTGTTTTTGTTTTATTTATTATTTTTCATTCTCTGGTGTCCTATGTATATTTCCTGATCCCCTTCTGATTTGGGTCTGGTGGTCGTGGGCTCGGACTGGGGGGGGCCGTGGTTCGGGGTCTCTGCGGGTCTAGGCATTAAAGAGGCGTGGTGCTTTGGCTCACGGGGGCGCCGGACTGTGGGTCCTCCGGGGTTGTGGCTCGCGGCTGCCGGGTCTGGAGATGGAGGGGACTCAGGAGGCTCATTATAGTCCATGTATCTATTTTTCCTTTATAATTGTCTCTTATTTTAAGTCTATTGGAATATTAAATTTTTATATTATTATTGTTGTATTATTGTTATTGTTGTGTCATGTCAAAAAAAGACCACAAAAAAAATTACAACGCTGACTAATCATTTTCGCAATCGGCGGATGATTGACTTCTGGAGCCTCGGGAGTCCGGGGTGATAATCTGGCGTAAAAAGACGCTCGCCTGACATAGGCATGTAACTCGAGAACCGATGAACGGATTTTGTCAATTGAGATGGCATTCAAACGGCAACAAATAGTGGTTTAATATGTTTGGCGAGACATGCAGCCTTCAGACGCTCACAAAATGCTGTGAAACTGAAACTGAAACTGAAAAACCTGGACATTTTCATGAATTTATAAACCCCCCCCGGACGCCCCTGACGTGAAAAGAGGACATGTCCGGGCAAAAGAGGACGTTTGGTCACCCTAGTAATATAGTAATATCATGCTAACGTTTGGGCCTAGTCAGCCTTAATCAGAGCCTGACTGTAGTAGTAATATAGTAATATCATGCTAATATTTGGGCCTAGTCAGCCTTAATCAGAGCCTGACTGTGGTAGTAATATAGTAATATCATGCTAATGTTTGCCTAGTCAGCCTTCATCGGAGCCTGACTGTAGTAGTAATATAGTAATATCATGATAATGGTTGGGCCTACTCAGCCTTCATCAGAGCCTGACTGTAGCAGTAATATAGTAATATCATGCTAATGTTTGGGCCTAGTCAGCCTTCATCAGAGCCTGACTGTAGTAATATAGTAATATCATGCTAACGTTTGGGCCTAGTCAGCCTTCATCAGAGCCTGACTGTAGTGTAGTAGTAATATAGTAATATCATGCTAACATTTGGGCCTAGTCAGCCTTCATCAGAGCATGACTGTAGTAGTAATATAGTAATATCATGCTAACGTTTGGGCCTAGTCAGCCTTCATCAGAGCCTGACTGTAGTAATAGTAATATCATGCTAACGCTTGGGCCTAGTCAGCCTTCATCAGAGCTAGGCCTGCCACGATAACACATTTTGCTGGGCGATTAATTGCCCCCGAAAATATCGCGATAAGCGATATTATTGCGACCGGTTAGAGAATTTTTTTTTGAGAAATGTATTTCCCAAAACTTTTATTTTGAAGCCCACCGCTCCGTTTTTTCCTGTGTTTTAGACTTTTATTTTGAAGCCCACCGACCGGACCGGAAGTATTGTTGTGATTATCAGGTACTTTGGGTACCAGAAAAGTCACGTGAAACACTGCAGACCACTGATTGGTCAGAATAGAGACGCGTCTCTAGGATTTCATAATCATTATGTTTGCAGCAGGCACAAGTGCAATAAACAAAGGATACAGTCACTGTGTATTCTGCCTCATTTATTGATTAAACAAAACCGACATCAACACAATTTGCCACCGAGCGGAGAGTTTAGTCTCGCAAAAAGATCGCTGACTTGTTAAGGCTTGTTGTTAGGTTAGGTGCTAATGTTGTGCTAGCGTTTTAGCATGGCTATCGTACATAGCGTGATCAATATAACTCGCTATTGATTGTTTGTATGAGTAACGTTAATGCTAGTAGAATAGACACAACGTGAGGTAATCACCATCCATTTTAAACCGGTTATTACCTAATGCTAACGTTAGCAAATAGACGCGACTGGTAACGTTACAGCTTGTTAGCCTAATGCTAACGTTAACGTTAGCATAGACAGCCTAGCTAACGTTAACGCTTGTAGAATAGACACAATGAGAGGTAACGTTAGCGTTAGCAGAATAGACACAACGAGGGTCTCGTTAATGTTGTTATTGATTGATTGAAAACTGTGTTTACTCTGTTTGTATGAGTAACGTTAATGCTAGTAGAATAGACACAATGAGGGGTAACGTTAGCCCCACGGAGCTCCTGTGCTGTGCTCTGTAGTAAAGCCAGCGGCCCGCCTCCCAACACGGACAGTGACTGACAAGGGGCACTGGGTCCGCCTCATTAAAACAAACGCGCAAATAGCAATTAATCGCGCCCGTCAAAATCATTGCATTCATTTTAATTATCGCGGCAATTAATCTATTTATTGCTTATCGCGGCAGGCCTAATCAGAGCATGACTGTAGCAGTAGTGTCACGTGATCTATACAGGGCTTCATAGTGGTTGAATCACATGTCACTGGGAGGAGCTACATATAAACAACTCCTCAAGTGGTTGGGACGCGTGTATATTTTCCCTAATGGAGTTGCACTTCCGCGTTCGGGATGCGCGGCCAGATTGGCCACTGACGTTTCTCTCAAAGCCAATCGCGTTACGCCTAGATCTCACTGGTTAAGCTTGGCGACTCTTTCGAAGTTGGTTAAGGTTAGGGTTAGGGTTAGTTGGTTAAGGTTAGGGTTAAGGTTAGGGTTAGGGTAACAGCCTGCTGGCACGATTGTTAGGAGTAACGCGATTGGCTTTGAGAGAAACGTCAGTGGCCAATCAGATCGCGGAACCCGCACGCGGAAGTGCAACTCTGTTAGGGAAAATATACACGCGGTTGGGACTCCTCCACTACATACCAAGAAGTAAATCAGAGAAAAGATAAAAAATCATGAAAAAAATAATTGTAAACGGACTGCATTTATAGAGCGTTTTTATCCTGAGTGCTTTACAACTTATGTCTCACATTTGCCCATTCACACACAGATGGCGGAGGCAACCATGCAAGGTGCCAACCTGCTCATCAGGAGCAGTTAGACAGTTAAGCGCCTTGCTCAAGGACACTACGACACGCTGCCCGGGAGGAGGAGCCGGAATCAAACCGGAAACCTTCCTATTACCAGCAAACCGCTCCACCCACCAAAATGTGTGAGCGAGAGAAAATAAACTGCATAGAGGAAACTTTGGCTGTTAGCTAGCCGGTCCAGCTAGAGATGTTCTCCGGTCTGCCCCAGCCCCGGTGATGGGCCTCGGGTGAGTCCGCTTGTAATGTAAAAGGCTTGTTAATTCAACTGCCCACCAGTTAGTCCCTCTCTCATAAGCACTGCTCTAATGAACGCCTTTAATAGCTCACCGACGGGCCCCTCTCACAACATTACAGTCTCACACACCACTGTGCATGGCCTGCAATCTCAGCGCTGGTCAAACGACGGAGCGTTAACGACCAAACGGGGAGACATCAGTTTATATATTTACTTTAAATAACCCCCCCTGGGTGTGACCCCTGACCTCCGTGATAATGCGCGGGGGCCAGCGGGGGCCAGCAGGAGGAGATTGCCTGTGTGAGCTGTGTGAGCGCCTCCTGGTCATTAACGGTGCGCTTTATTGGCGGGAAAGCAGGGGCTGGAATGAGCACAAAAACACACACACACAGACACACAGACATATACGGTAGATACAAACGCAAGCACCATACATGCACCATAAACACCCAGACGCAGCAAAGCCACACATATGGCACCCCCCCCCCCCCCCTAACGCAGAAGAAACCGGCCTTACACTACAGCTGCCTCTGCAATAGAATGGGGGGTGAAAACATTTAATCAGAACGGTGGACTAATTTGATCTGGCGTGCATGTATTTATATGGACCGCCTCGCAAATGGAATGTGTTTGAAATTAAAACGGGGGATAAACGCCGCCCGCTACGAATAATCAAAAGGTAAAAACAAAAAAAAACAAGAAGAAGAAGAAGAAGAAGAAGGGGAAAAAATCACATGTGTTAATTACGGAACGTTCAGTAGAAATTGTATTAGGGGGCATTCTGTCAACGCTATTCCTCTATCAATTACACCCCGATGAAATTCCACTGCATTCAACAATATCAATATCCAGGTAATTTCATTTCAAAGGACAGGCAATTAAAGCAGAACGCGGGTCAATGGAACACAGAGCAGCGTGAAAGCCAGTGACTAAAGCACTTAAAAGCAAGGGAGTGAGAAACGAGAGGAAGAGAAGAAAAAGGCTCTGATTACATTTCACCTGTCAATGACACGCTGCGGGAGCTTTATTGCGCGTGCGCGCGCTCTCATGTAATTGGGCCTACGTGTGTGTGTATGTGTTTGTGCACACGTGTGAAATGTTTGACGGAACGCGGAAATACCTGTGCATTTGCGTGCATATGTGCATGCGTGCGTGTGTGCGTGCGTTGTGCCTGAAGACATGCGTGCAGTAATAGAGCGGTGCCAGACCCACCCAGCTGCCCCGTGCCATTCACAGCTCAGAGCTCCCAGCCTCCACTCTGCTCTGCTCGCCTTCTGATGAGAATTAATGTACTCTGACGTCCCACGAGACTCGCCACCCCCCCCCCCCCCCCCTCAACACCACGGCTAATGAAGAAATACAACCTTGCCAAAATACTGAGGGGGTAGAGGGAGAGAGGGGGGAGAGGGAGAGAGAGAGGGAGAGAGAGACACACATAGAAACTGAGAGATACACACACACAGAAGACACAGAGACACAGAGAAGCGGAGACAGAGAAACAGAGAGAGAGAGAGAGAGAGAGAGAGAGAGAGAGAGAGAGAGAGAGAAGCAGAGAGAGAAAAGAGAGACAGAGAAACAGAGAGACAGACAAACATAAACAGAGAGAGAGAGACACAGAGAGAGAGAGAGGGATAGAGAGAGTGATAGAGAGGAAAGAGAGAGATGGGGAAAGAAAGAGATGGAGAGATTGAGCAATGGAAAATGAGAGAGAGAGAGAGAGCGATAGAGGGACAGTGAGTCAGAGGTAGAGATAGAGGTGGCACAAATAAAAGGGGGCAAAAAGGAATGAAACGTGGGAAGTGAAGGTGTGAAAGGTAGAGTTAACAACACGCTCAGCAATGGTGTGAAAAGTAGAGTTAACAACACACTCAGTGATGGTGCCGTACCATGCTGGCCTGGGATCAGATCCCACCAGAACCATGTCTCCTTCCATCCCTACTGTCTCTCCAAATGTCTCAATAAAGGCAAAAAATACCAAGGGGAGTGGACTGCACACTATCCTTAAAATCTTTATAAAATTGAGAAATGTAGGAAAATGTGTCAGATATGAGAAGAGAATGTAAAAACGTTGAAAGACAAATAGGGCTAAAAATTTGATGTTGGCAGTAGACATTGAGAAGTACTTTACTCTTACTCATAGTATATATTCAGATTCAAACATGTTGAATATTTACAACTCAAGATTCCTGTAGCGTGTGGGGGACCTACAGAACAGAACCAAAGAGTTACTTAATAGCGAACATGAGATAATCCAACAAGCGAGCTAGCTGGCTGCGGTCATTGCTAACAACTAACGCTAGCAGAGCAGGCGAACGTAAAGCATTCAGTGTGAACGTGACATCACTGATGCTTGAAATATGTGAACTTAGTGAAACAACATGGCAAGTGTACAACACGTTGCTACCATGTAACATCTCCGGTCTCTCTTTCTTCATCTTTCTTTTTTTTTTTTTTTTATCCACTTTTTCTCCCATTTTCTATATTTTATCCCATCCCAATTTCATATCATCCAATTCAACCCTCCCCTGTCACGGACGCTGTTTCTTGCCTCCCACAAGCCGGCTGCAATGTGGACTAAGTCATACATAGCACAAGTCCCCTCCGGTACTTGAGGTAACAGCAGTCGCATCTTTTCACCTGCGCAGCTCGATCTCTCAGTGGCGAGGAGTAACGCGTGGGAGGCTCACGCTGCCCCCGACACTTCCTGATTCTACTGCGCAGGCGCACCAACCGACCTGTAGGAGTCGCTGTCCACAACGCCCGATCCCCACCCATCAGTTTCCCACCCCCTAATACGGCCAATGTGTATTAGTACGGACGACCAGCTAAACTGAAAGCAATGTGGAGCGCTGGGCTCGAACAGGCAAGCCCAGCGTCTCCATCATTCGTGGCGAGCGCCTTGCCCACTACGCCACGTAGCCGCCCCTTCATCTTTCTTTTCTGTTCTCCCAGCTGTTAACAGACTGTTGTGCTACCTGGCTGGCTAGCTAGCTACCTGTACCCAGCATGCTGTTCGGCGGTGTAACAGTTAATAGGGTCCCCTCTCAATACACCACACAGTGTAGTTGCCGGTAAAAACAAGGGAAAATATATTTTTGTAGACAAAACGACATTCACATGAACTATTCGATTTTCTAAAATGTAACGACTATTTGAGTATCCGGAAATCCTAATGGATGGAGGTTCAGGAGGTGGGAGGAGGCTACAGGGCCCAGGGGGGAGGAGTGAGGGGAGTGACCGTGCAATGCTTGGCTGCAGCCCAAAACACGTGACCTGGATGGCCATACACAGCCTGGGGGCAGCCACAGGCAACAACTGCCCTGCCTCTCCCCTGAGGCCTCCAGCAACACACACACACAGCCTGCACCCGCGGGTATAGCTGAATTGATGACCCCAACACAGCAACAGTATGACCAGATAGGAGAGACCAGACACATGTCATAAGAGCTGACCACTACAAAATAAGTGCTACAAAGTCTGTCAGTCTGTTCGACCAATGTCAAATACTCCACATGCGCACGCACGCACGCACGCACACACACACACACACACACACACACACACACACACACACACACACACACACACACACACACACACACACACACACACACACACACACACACACACACACACACACACACACACACACACACACACACACACACACACACACACACACACACACACACACACACACACACACACACACACACACACACACACACACACACACACACACAAGCTGCTGGGGCCATCTTTGTCCATATAGCATGCATCAATGGTTGCTGTTAAGACGTCCTTTAACCTCTTAAGCCCTAGCCATATTTTATGAAAATTTGCCTAAAAGTACATACACAAGTACATGGAAGATTGCTCCACTTCTACAAGGCCCATTTGCATGTTATTGGTATCTAGGGACATCTATGGACCTCAGGGAATGTATTCCCAGTGTCAGAAATATTGTGTATGTTACTATGCTTGAGTAAATTGTAATGAACCAAAGGAGAATATAAATTATTATTAGAATTTTTTCCATCTTTGATGGTGAATAACACCATGCTAACATTGACCAGACATGAAAAATGTAGTTCATTCAGCACCTTCTTGAGATCAAGTGTACTTTGTAGATACAGTACGGAATTTTGCCATCCGGACACATGCAATTTGAAATACATGTATGAATATAGAATATCAGGCCTATAAATTACCTTATTATGACCACGTCATACATCTATGGATCGGGCCAAATCTCCTCTTCCCAATGGCAGAGCTAAATTTGGATTTAGTACCACCAGGCATCTGTTACAGGGCAGCAAAGACCGTGAATGAAATCTACTGTAAGTACAGTTACTTTTGTATAATATCCATAGCTCTGTCATTTTTCACCGGATTGTGTTTTTTTTCTAGAAGTTCACAGAAAGGTAAAGAAACAATATACATTGTATTGTATGGCTATAACGTTGAGGTTTGTTCGACCCGTGAGATATAAACACGAAAATGGTTAGACTTTCGTTGTAGATGGCTGGTGTGAGCTGGGTAGTGTAGTTTTATGAAATTTCGACGTCCATCGAAAACCCTGGGTCTCCTCTTTCTTAGGACTATAACGATTTCATGAGTGCTTCTCCTTCTCGCGTTTAAATCATACATTTTTCTGTGCAATGCGCGTAGATTTTTTCAAACTCATATTTCGCTAATAACTAGGGGTGTAACGGTACGTGTATTCGTCCCGCGACTTCACGGTACGGACGTCACGGTTAGGTACATCCAGCCATACGACGAATACGTCTCATACGACACTAGGTGAAACTAGGGTTGCACATTTTTGCTCAATGTTTTTACTTTTCTTTACACTGGCTTACTAACAGTCTTAACACAGAAGGTCATTCATTTAACGTTGAATATCAAGCTTGTATTGCCACATTTAGATGATGAATAAAATGTTGAATAAAAATATCGAATAAATAATGAGGTGCAGGATAAAGTGTTACATGACTGGTCAGCTGTGTGGTCTGACTCCATTGCACAAAGATTCTTAAAGAGAGAGGGTTTTGGGCTCTTCAGTTTGGAAAACAATTAGGGCTGGGACTATCGCATTAATTTCGATTAATTAACTACAGAAAGAATTAAAAGGAGAGAATAAAAGCTAGCTTATAATGGTAGTGTCTGGTTAGGAGCGAGGGATAATGGAGGTACTATCCAAAGAGGGGTCCGGGAGGGGGGGGTTCGAGCTGGAGCATATGTGTGTAGGTTTTTAGATAACAGGTATTAGGGGTATATCCTGTATAAGACATTGGTATAAATGGTAATTTCGTTGGATATACACTGTGTATTAATGCTTGTGTATCTTATCGTGTGTTGTCATGTTTGTTTATATGTGTGTTTAAAAAATAATAAAAAAATAAAATACAAAAAAAAGAAAGAATTAAAAGGGAAAAAAATGTATGCATTTAATCGCATGATGATTTTTCTTTATTGTGTAAGAATGTTACCTTTCAAAGGAGATCAGACTCATGCATGTTTTTATGTACTTGAAAGTACTGCGTTTTACTTTAACACATTGTCCGTCATGCATTGTACCCATCCTTGGGCCCAGTCTGCCAGTGCTGTAACCCTATGGAGATGTTTACCTTCTTTGCAGGGCTATAACTTTTTAAATATTATAGCTATATCAACATTACTATGGCCCATTCAACATCGGGTATCTATCGTTCCGGATGTGGGAACGTTATATTTTTTCATTCATACATTGTCGTGTTAATACCGTCGTGAATATAAGTATGTTTTTAAGATTTTCTGCAGTAATTCCTAAAACGCGAGTTATAGGCCCTGACGCATATGATAGATTATCGATTGCCGTTTCTTTCCTATACACGCTATATAAAAAAACTCAAATGTATATGATCGGTATACATTATCCTTCATCATGCGTGAAGGAAAGGCGGGGGGGGGGTCGTTTATAATTCCTTGATCGTCAGTAGCGTCTT
>NC_140182.1:75859688-75867188 GCF_963971535.1 Notolepis coatsorum
AGGACGTCCATGGAGCACTGAGCACGGCGCAAACAACAAAGGGTTAAGACATCCTTCACAGGGAAATGTGTCTCTTTTCAGGCATTTTACAGACACCTTAACTGCTCCTGGGAGTGTTTATGCATACACACATACACACACACACACACACACACACACACACACACACACACACACACACACACACACACACACACACACACACACACACACACACACACACACACACACACACACACACACACACACACACACACACACACACACACACACACACACAACTCAATGCTGTGACTCAAGGGTAAAACCACACTAGCGTACATTATCTATGGCTGAATTATTCTCTTGATGCTACTCTATACCATTATATGCTGCTATTACGTAGCGTTAAAGGGCTGATTATAGCTATTATAGATATGATTATAGGGTACCTGCTTTATATGATCTACACACAGCAGTAATCACAGGTGAGAGGACATGATTGGCTAATTTAATGACTTTAGTCTGTGGTGTGTACACATGTGTACGCGCACACACACACACAAAGTATTTCTCTTACACATACGCAAATGGTGTATACGACAGACACACACACACAAGCTGTGTCTATACACAGTTATGCGCACACACGCTCACACACACACACACACGCACACACACACTCACTCACTCACTACACAAGTAGTGTCTAAGTGCAGTTAAATAAGGACATGTTGACCCACCATACATTCTCACAAGTACTGTATGAAGAGAGAATTTCATCATTTCATGAGAAAACTGTACAACTCTGTGTTAAATTCTATGAGTGGCTCTTGTGAAATGCAGCTCCACGTTTTACATGGGAAGGGAATTGTGCGTAGCCTTCTCCTAAAAAAGGTTGTCATTGGTCAATATTTAACCGCTGGTCGAATCAGGAAACTTTATTAGCATAAATATAGAGAACGCACACGCTTATTCAGTCCAGCCATGACCAGGAACACACTGCTCTGTGTCCAGCCATGACCAGGAACACACTGCTCTCAGTGTCCAGCCATGTGTGTATCAACACATAGCAATATCGTTTCCCATGGACCACAGGAGCAATATGTGCTACCTCGGTAATAAGGAAAATATGAATAAATAATAACCCGGGAGGAGAAGAGAGAGCAGGCGTCAGAAAGAGGAGCACCTTCAGAGCTCCGTGTCAGGAGGACAGTACACCTCCTCCCAGGAGATCAGGAGGACGAGGGCAGGAGGGAAGGAGTAATGGAAGACTGGAGGGAGAGGAGGGAGGCGGGAGGATGGAGGATGAGAGGAAAAGGGGGGAGGGCACTGGAGCACGTCCAGCAGGAATAGGAGAGCAGCCTGCCTGCCCCCCCGCCCTCCTCCTCCTCCCCCCCTGCAGATTGAAGTCTTGCGAAGAAAATAAAGTTTATTGCCTGGAAAGAGAAGAAAAAAGCATGTAAAAAGCATTAAAGCGACGGAGGTGAACAATTAGACAGATGGCCAGGTTTCGGAAGGAGGGGAGAGGAGGAGAAAAAAAAGAGAGAGGGAGAGAGAGAGAGAGGGAGAGGGAGAAAGAGAGAGGGAGAGAGAGGGAGAAATAGATAGGGAGAGGAAGAAAGCGCGATAGAGAAAGAGATAGTGAGGGAGAAAGAGAGATGGAGAGAGAGAGAGAGAGAGATAGAGAGAGGGAGAGGGAGAGGGAGAGGAAGAGGGAGAGGGAGAGGGAGAGGGAGAGGGAGAGCGAGAGAGAGAGAGAAAGAGAGAGAGAGAGAGAGAGAGAGAGAGAGAACGACGCAGACGCAATCGTTCAGGGTTTTTACGAGAATCCTGACAACTCTTGGTCTCTTCAAGGGCGAAAGGAAAAGTGAGAGGCAGCGAAGCCTCTCTGGTTAACTCTGGAGTAATCGCTGAGTGTGCATCACCACGGCGACCGGCACAGAGGCCTGAGAGCCCCCCAGCCATGAGAGCCCCCCAGCCAGACACGACCCGGGACGAGCCGCTCATTGGGACTTTGTGAAGAAATCAAACCCTGCATAAAATATGCCTTGCGACCGGAGAAACGCTGAAAACGGTTGCGAACGCGATCCGTACAGCCGCCCCTCGCCCCCCGTCTGACCGCACGTGCAACGGAAGATACAAAACACCAAGGTCACCATGACGATAACACGGCCATCAAGCTTCCCCACATCCCCCCTCCACCCAGCCGTCAACCCAAGAGAACAGCTGTCTGCAACATGACAATGACCTTTACGACTTTCACCAGGGAGGGAGGGAGGGAGGGAGGGAGGGAGGGAGGGAGGGAGGGAGGGATGGAGGGAGGGAGGGAGGGAGGGATGGAGGGAGGGAGGGAGGGAGGGAAAGAGGGAGGAAGAGAGGGAGGGAAGGGGAGAGAGGATGGAGAGATAAAGAAGAAAAACATGAGGAAAAGAAAGTATGTGAGTAAAGTAATTTGACCACCATAGATACCCCCCTCTCTCTCCCTCTCCGTCTCTCCCTCTCTCCATCTCTCTCTCTGTATCCCTCTCTCTCCATCTCTCTCTCTCTGTGTTGGAGTGGTCAGTACCGTTGGAGAGCGACAGAGACAGAGTGTGTGTGTGTGTGTGTGTGGGGGGGGGGGGGGGTGGAGAGGGGCTGTAATACAATTAGAACGCTGGCCATCCAATCCAATCAAATGAAGAGGTATTAGAGCTGTGGAGGCCCACCCTGTGCAATAAGACAGTGGACCACTCTGCAGACTGCACTGACTAACACACACACACACACACACACACACACACACACACACACACACACACACACACACACACACACACACACACACACACACACACACACACACACACACACACACACACACACACACACACACACACACACACACACACACACACACACTTCACTGACCCCTTTAATAGCACGGCAGCCGCCCCTAATGGACGCAAGCGAGTGGAACCGCCAAATAATACACTGTCTTAATGCACTAGGCCTCTCTCTCTACCTCTCTCTCTACCCATCTCTCTACATCTACCTCTCTCTCTCTCTCTCTCTCACACACACACCTTAACCCCTTTCACCCCTCACCTCGGCTCCTCCCCTTATAGACCACAGAACACAGGACAACACTTAAGAAATCAAAAGATACCTCCACACGGTACGTACTAACACTTAACCCGCGGCACTGGGGCACTGTTGGAGGCCTGAGAGGAAGGATGGGGAATATGATGAGGTTGCAGAAGAGGCACAAACTCAAATATGTTTTTTTTGCCTTTCTATTTTTCTCCCATCCCCCAATTTAGTCGTTATGCCAATTCCCTTCCTGGTCGTTGCACGCATTGCCCTACTGTTGGTCTGGGGAGGGTGTAGACTACCACATGCTGCCCTACTGTCGGTCTGGGGAGGGTGTAGACTACCACATGCTGCCCTACTGTCTGTCTGGGGAGGGTGTAGACTACCACATGCTGCCCTACTGTCGGTCTGGGGAGGGTGTAGACTACCACATGCTGCCCTACTGTTGGTCTGGCGAGGGTGTAGACTATCACATGCTGCCCTACTGTCGGTCTGGGGAGGGTGTAGACTAACACATGCTGCCCTACTGTCGGTCTGGGGAGGGTGTAGACTAACACATGCCTCCTCCGATACATGTGGAGTCGCCAGCACCTTCTTTTCACCTGACAGTGAGGAGTTTCACTGGGAAAACATAACGTATGCAGAGGTTCATACTATTTCCCCCCGATCCCCTCCCTGCTGACCAGTAGGAGTCGCTATTGCCACAACCAGGACACATAACTCACCGGCTCCCCACCCGCTAACAGTGCCAATTGTGTTCGTAGGGACGACTGACCAAGCCGGTGGTACCGCTGACAGCTGGATTTGATCCCAGAGTCTCTGCGGTGGTAGGCGAGTGCTTAGACCTCTACGCTACCCAGCAACACCTTTTTTAAACAAGTTTTATGTTTTTTATCGGACGGCGGAAAGCAAGACATTAACCTCTTAAGCCCGGAGCCCTATTTTCTGAAAATCCGCCTAAAATGCATACCTAAGTAAATGGAATATTGCTCCACTTCTACAAGGTCCATTCGCATATTCTTGGTATCTAGGGACATCTATGGACCTCAGTGAATGGATTCCCAGTGTCAGAAATATTGTGTCTATTACTAGGCTTGCTTAAATTGTGATGAAACAAAGGAGAATATGAATTATGATTTTTCTTTGCATCTTTGACAGTGAATAACACCATGCTAATAATGATCAGACATGAAAAACTGCCACTGATCTCGTTCAGTACCTTCTTGAGAACAATGTGTACAAAAAAATCTAAGGAAATTAATAAAGGGAAGATGATTAAACAGAGGGTTTTGTAGATACAGTACTGAATTCTCCCATCCGGACCAATGCAATTTGAAATATTATTATAGAATATAGAATAGCAGGCTTATAAATTACCTTATTATAGCCAATTCGCACATTTATGGATTGTGCCAAATCTTATATTTCAAATGCCCGAGTTCAATTTGGATTTAGTATCACCAGGCTTGCATAAGAACAGATCATGACATCTACTGTAGCTTTTTTATTTTTATCAGGATGCCACCATTTTGAAACAAATTTCAAATCTAATTGTTGCTTCATGCTAAAAATAGGGAGGAGAAACTAACTGCGCTTATGTCAATAACGTTACGTTTTGTGGTTTATTATGCCGAGTAATAAGAGATATTAAAAAATGCATACATATAAACATGTATATCTTGCAGCATATTTTAAGTTTTTCTTTCTTATATTAAGAATTTGTAAAGGATAGGCAAAAATAAGCATGTGCTTCAGCCTATTCCTTTTTTTCTGTCGTTGATTTTGGATTTAGTGTGTGAGCTTGCCTTGAATATGTACATTTGTGATTTTCTATCTTTTTTTTATTTTTTTGCAAGTCCACACGGGTGTGTTTGATTTGTCTGTAAACAAAACCGTAAAATAAACTTAATTCATTAATTCAATTAATTCAAGTAATTTGCTTGAAACCCCATAGAGGCACTTGGGAAGTGTCATTCGGAAGATTTCAACGCTCATCGAAAGCTCTCGGTGTCCTCTACAAAATGGCTGCAAAAAGACTACAATTCCCGACGTTCAAATTTTCCAAAATGGTCGACTTTAAACACCAAAACGAAAATGAAAATCTATCTAATAACACTTTAACCTATTGGTAAACTAACGTATTGATGATAATATACATTATAAATGCTGTTGTGACATGGTTATGATGTTTATACTTGAATACGTTTGAAAAATAAAACGATACTTTTGTCAAACAGTCTGGAGAGATTGATTTATGACGTGATGTAATTTTGGGACCGGTACCGGTCTCGTCGGGGTTAACACTTTGAGTGCCAGCGACGTGTATTGTCGTCTTTTCATGCCCCCCGTTGAGTGCCGACGACGCGAATTGTCGTTTGATTTTTTTATTATGAATTCATATTTCATCAACCGAGTCTCCCGTTGGTACAGCAGACCCTCTAGGACAGGGGTCTCAAACTCAATTTACCTGGGGGCCGCTGGAGGTAGAGTCTGGGTGAGGCTGGGCCGCATCAAATATTCCACAAAAAAAGGGTTTCAAGTATTCCAAAAATGTATTAATACATCAACAAACTACCCCTTTGCCTCATCATAAAACCTCAAAAACACCAGCAACTGAGCATTCTCAGTGGTGTCAGTGGACTCATCCACAGCTATGGAAATGCACTGTGCATTTTTTTTATTATATCACAGCCAGTATTTCAGTTATTCTGGTTGCTGTGCTATCTGAGGAGGATTTGCTTTTGTTTGCCTTCAAACATGGTCTCCATCACTTCAGTCATACATTATTTTATTATTTATGCATCAGAGAATGGCTTCTTGTGTTTAGCCAACACCCATGCCACTGAGTGAGCAGTGACACTTGGTTGCTTTTTATCGTTGTGACATAACTTTAACAATAATTCTGCTTGCAGCTTGATATGATGATTTGATTCCATTTATTTTTGTGGTTCTTAGTGCTGAAAGGTTGCATCAAAATAACTGTGTTTTGTTTCGTATTGGCGTTTCAAATTGCGTTTCAAATTGCCACTCTTCACAAGAGCTACCGTTTCTTGGCACATTGTGCTGGTTGGAGGGAGGATGAACGCATATTTTTCAGTCCATTCACCTTTGAATTGCAGCGATTTTCACTGTTGACTTTTATTTTACTGGCCATCTTTGAACATGCCATATTTTTCTACTAGCTGCCTGCTGGTAAGAATTATGCTACTCGCTACAGTACCTGCAGATTAGACTACCTGTAAATGCGCTGTCAACTCTCGCTCTGACTCCGACCCGTTGAAAGACAACACGCATTCCGTGAAGACCCGCCCTACTCTGCTCTGATTCGCAGACTGTGGGGGGGGGGGGATGCTGACGGGACGCTGAATATGATTGGACCAAAGCAGTAGACAGACACAGACAGTTGGAGCAGTGCAGAGGAGATAGCAGAGAATTTCGAGGATACCTGCTATACGCACTGATGACAGGATATATTTCCTTCTACTTGGCATCACTCCGGAATCACGTTTCAACCACTAACGTTGCTGCCATGAGCCTGCGCTATGGTAGCCTACAAGTGATAAAATAAATAAAACGCCCAACTCGCGCAACGACTCGGCAACAAGTTGCGCGCGGCGGTGCGGGCCGCATTAACACTACACTTTGATGTCAAGTAGGGGGCCGCAAAATATCATCCAGCGGGCCGCAATTGGCCCGCGAGTTTGAGACCCCTGCTCTAGGAGCTCAGATGGGAAAATACCGCCCCCTATCGTCTATCCCTGTGTAGACTGGTGGATCTGTGGTGGATCTGTGTGGGGGGAGCCAACTGGCTCCATTATGCTGGCGAGGGATCTGATAATGAGGGAAGTGATCGCGAGTTGGAAAGCAGCGTGGAATATATATTTACAGCAGCCAATCAATAAACGCGATCGATATTTGGAATGGCGATCAGGAATTGGAATAATCTTTTTGGAGAACATCTGATCTAAGGTAAGGAGTCTATGTTACCAGTTTTAGGATAATCCGAGCTGTATTTAAGCATTACATCACGCGCAGGAGTGGTTTGTGACCAATAAACCATGCCTAGGGGTGGTCGTTAGGCCCGAGGCGCAGCCGAGGGTCGTTAGACCCCCCTAGGCATGGTTTATTGGTCACAAATCATGACTACAAGTGGTGTAAAGCTTTTATACAACTGCCAGATTCATCCAACCTTATTTCTATACAATAAACACACATTAATCGAAGATTTATTGAAAAAACCATCCGCCAGAAAAAGTAGTTCCCACAACTACAAAAAAGACAAGTTGCCTCCATGTGGAAGCAGCTTGAAGTGCATCCAACCAAACTAACACATCCAACTGTGTATTATTGGAATGATTGAGAGAAGTTGCCTCATGTGGAAGCAGCTTGAAGTGCATCCAACCAACTAACACATCCAACTGTGTATTATTGGAATGATTGATTGAAAAT